>NW_008634117.1:61753-65553 GCF_000691845.1 Merops nubicus
AGAATGTCTGGGCTGGAAGGGACCTCCAAAGGTCATCTAGTCCAACCCCCCTGCCATAAGCAGGGACATCTCCAACTAGATCAAGCTACTCAGAGCTTCATCCAGCCTGATCTTGAATGTCCCCAGGGATGGGGCCTCCACCACCTGTCTGGGCAACCTATTCCAGGGATCTATCACCCTCATACTGAAGAACTTTTTCCTAAAGTCTATCCTAAATCTCCCCTTTTCTAGCTTTAAGCCATTACCCCTCATCCTGTCACTCCAAACCCTTGTGAACAGTCCCTCCCCTGCTTTCTTGTAGGCCCCTCTCAGGTACTGGAAGGTCACTATAAGGTCCCCCCAGAGCCTCCTCTTCTCCAGGCTGAACAGCCCCAACTCCCTCAGCCTGTCCTCACAGCAGAGCTGCTCCAGCCCTCGCAGCATGTTTGTGGCTCTCCTCTGGACACACTCCAACAGCTCCACATCTTTCTTGTGCTGGGGGCTCCAGAGCTGGACACAGACTCCAGGTGAGGACTCACCAGGGCAGAGCAGAGCAGCAGGATCACCCCTCTCAATGAAATCTACTGTATGCAGCATTGTTTCCCTGAAGGAAGTACAGTTTCTGTGGCCTACCCTCAGAGACATCAGAGGATAGCTTCCCATTTCCACCATGGCCAGAAGTTTAGAAGCACAGTTTATATAAAAGCAGCTGGAGAAAAAGGGCTTGGTGGGGAGAAAAAAAAGGTTACTAAATTTAAACAGACTGGTTCCCCCCCATGTTAGCTCTGTATATTTCTGCAGAAATATACCCTTGGGAAAAAGCTGCAAAAATTCTGGCCACCGTGTAAATCCCACACTGAAGACTCACTTGGGAAGAAGAAAAGACACAAAATTTTGTGCTGGCTCTCTAAGTGAAGGTGCGGGTTGTCCCATATGTGCACTAATGAGAGCAAAGCTAAATGATGCCCAAATTTTGTTGCAGAAGCAAACAGGTGTTATGTCAGCCAAAGCCTTCTTGATTTTTGTGGAGACCTTTCCTCCTTTTGTCTATCCTTACTTCTTGTCTTCTTGGTAAACAGGCATGCATAAAAATGGAAGAGGTGGCATTAAAATCCTCTGTCTTTGTGGCCTCCTAGGCTACACCCTGTGTGCCTGGTACTCAAAGGGCAAGTGTGTCCCACAGGGAGGAGGAATATTCAGCATTCTACAAATGGCTTTGAACCAGCTGCACATCACACAGCCACCCTGCTGAGTCACTGGATCTAGGTTCCCTTGCTGGGACAAGTTCATCCATGACTGTATGGGGAGCTACTTAATTGAGCCTCATTACTTCCATTTCCTACTGACAAAGTGCACCCTGTGAGGTGCTGCTCAGGCATGTGCCAGGGGCAGGGGGCTGAGCAGCTGCCGTGCCTTACGTGGAAGCAGCAGAGGATGAGTGATAACAGGGCCCTAACCCAGCACTGTTGCCTCTACGGTTGGTACCACTTATGAGGAGCAAGCTGCTGATTTGACCCCCTTAGCCAGGAGGCCATGCCTGCATGGGCCATTGCAATCCTCTCCCCTGCTGGGCATTTTGACATCGGGGATGGACGCTCCTGGCTAACTGCCACTGGCAGGTATTCCCTTCACCCCTTTTGGACCTCGGGTTATCTATAGGTTTGTGCCCTTTTTAAGAAGCGTTCATGTTTGGAAGCATTTCAGCTAAAATTTCCCAAAGAGGAGTGTTTCCTTATTCTAACAGGTAATGTGAGCCAACTGTTTTTTTCCTCATTCAGGTTGAGTAGCCTGCTCCTCCAAGGGCAGTCGAGCATCCCTCCAGAGCCTCCAGCTCCGATGCTGTTTCTTCATGCACACAAGCTTGCAGGTAGACATAGCATTTCTGTTCCTCCCTCGTCCTGAGGAAGTCCTGAATCCCTGCTGAGAGCTTTGTTTCTACGAATACTCTTATTTCCTTACAGACATTCTTCTAGTTCTTTGATTGATGTATTGTCCTCAGCTTTCACTGTTAAAGGGGACACATTACGGACTTCTGCTCCTACAGGTAAATATGCAGTATCTGCCATTTACTGTCAACGTTTCCAGAGGACCAGAAAAGCTGGTAGAGGAGCTGGTTGCTTCCTGATTTCCATGGGACAGTAGACATGTGAGAGAGAACTTAGGCAATGATATCCGTTATTATCACCGTTCTGAAACTCACCACTGCTGAGTGAAAATGAGCTTTGTGAAGGTAATCAATCTCTGGTCACCACATGTGTTCCCTCAGTATAACATTAAGGGTAAAACTCATCACTTTGAACAGCATCAACGCAGTCTTGTGTAACACCAATTCTCACTCACCCACTTCTGCAGGGGAGATGAAAGAGGTATCTGTTTACCCAGGATGCTCTGGCTTTGCATTTCACCACTCCCAGCACAAGTAATGACTCCCTGAACAACTATCAGCCTAGCCAGACAAGGGCTTTCTATGCTGCAAGGTGGCGTCGAGCTATCGTAGCTCTGCACATTGAGTGAGAAGTCAGATAAATTATAACACCCAGCATCACAGCAGTCAAAAAGACAAAAATAAATGCCATAGTATTACAGAGTTCCTTCCTTTAGTTAGGTAGTATGCAGTCAATTCATAGAATAAGAAATTGTTTCAGAACACCCATTCTACCAGAATGTTGTTACCCTCCCAAAATCCTGTGTAAGTTCCCCCAGAGGGCACTTCAGAAGCAGTGAGGGATAAATTCAGATAAATGTGTCCATTGTCTTAGACTCTACACACTGAACATTTGGCAACCCAGAGATGAAAGGTATGAAAGGGCCGTGTTTGTGAGCAGAGGTTTCTTGCTTGGCAGCACCTGGGAGCAGAGCTAAGCTGGTCAAGGCACTTCAGCCTGGGTCTGTCTTCTCTGCTTATGTGCATGTGAAGGTGCCAGGTGATTTTCATGGCACAGGCTTTGCAGGCAGGCAGTTGCTGCATCCTGTCACAGGAGACTAGTGGTGGCAGGTCATCACAAAGAGAATTAGCTCATGTATTTTGACAGGTGAAGCTAAATAAAATGAAATAATCTGACAGAAAGTGAAGCTAAAATGCAACAAAGAAATAGACTTATAGGAATATCAGGTTACCAGAGGGGGAAAAAAATATGAGGATGAGAAATGTATATACAAATAAATAAAGATAGATAGATAGATAGACAGACAGATAGATTTTTAGAAAACTGTTTCAAGCTGGGTGGTGTGACTAGCTCATAGTTCCTTGTCTCTTGGCCTGTTTGGGTAAGGCAGTGCTGCTATCACAGTGAGCACTTCCACTTCCTAACACAAAGTAAGGGGACTCTTTGTGACTGCTCTTCCCTAAGGGAGGAAAGAGAATTGCTATATGGGGCACAAAAGCAACAGCGGATTTCTTAGCATATGGTCTTTTCCAGTGTGAGCACAGACAGCTTTCTGCTCACAGGAGAGGGAGAGCTCTGCAGCTGCTATTACCAAGTGGCTAGAGACTTTCCTGACACTGCGTCGCTGGAAAAAACATAGCCAAGCAAAGGAGAAAGTTAATCTAAAATAACAGCAGAGAAATGCCCAAGCTTTGCACTACAAAAAGAAAAGAAATGGTAAGCTGCACAGGCAGTGTTGAAAGCAACAGTGGGGCTTTCCCATTAAAGATGCCACAACTGGAAAGCTGAGGGGAGCCGTGGGGTACGGGCAGCTGGCGGCTGCGCTGCTCCCGGGGCACAGCGTACAGACACGCGGCAGCACCCGGCCCGAGCAGGCTGTGCCAGCCCACGGGGTGCCAGCCCACAGGTGCCAGCCCACGGGGAGCCAGCCCACGG
>NW_008634118.1:0-293 GCF_000691845.1 Merops nubicus
GGCCCCGTCCCGAGCGCAGCCCTGGGCGCCGCGATTCCGGCAGCAGCGCTGGGAAAAAGAGTTAATGTTTGTGACATGCACATAGCCGTATGTATCCAGACGGAGGGATGGGTGGATGGATGGTGGACGGATGGCTGCCTGCGTGTACGCTCAAATACTGCTGGCTCGAAAGAACGGTTCGATTCGCGTCTCCCAAATTACACTTCGGAAGAAGCTACTGTAAAACAAATTCTCCATCCGAGAGCGCAAACGCTCTGCGGCTCCGCCAGGGCGGGGGGGGGGGCGGCCCACCG
>NW_008634119.1:0-10924 GCF_000691845.1 Merops nubicus
TCTGTGGCTAAGCTCTCCACACACATCTTCCAGGCATGCTCCTATCAACTCTATCAGACTTGCGCTTGGCTGTGACGCTTGGGAGGTTCTGTGTAGGTGTACAGCTAGGTCCAGCATCCCCTCTAAGGACTAGATGTCTGTGCAGGCTTCCTGGGAAGGCCAGACTGTGTTCAGACAGGGAAGTTTTATGCAGATAAATCAGAATCAGATGAACTGTTTCAGTTAGTGAATTTTCCATAACCTAGGGACAGGCATCTCTTATGTCAGCAACAGTCTAGAACTTCCACCTCTTTTTCAAGTAGTAAATCTACAAAAGCCATTTTTGTGAGGGTCACCCAATACATAAGGTAGCAAGTTCTGATCCCTGGCGAGTCCAGAGGCTTGGGAAAAGTCAAGAAAATAACAGTTCTTTGTGGAATACCCATTCTTGTCACCTTTTTCTATTTTTAGATTATTTGCATGTCTCAACACCGAAAGACCAGTACCTAATTTCTTATCTTCCAGACTTCTGAACATGTGAGAGGCAGAGAGCTCCTTTTGTTCCCCATTACTTTTCTGCACCAAAGGAGCTTAATTAAACCATAACAGAATCAAACTTTATTGATTAATTAAAAAAAAGTATGCTATGAAGTGAAGTCTGTTGTTATGACAGGTAGAATGTTGTTAGGGATATTATATGGTATAATCCATCCTTGTGGGGAAGATGTGGTAGAACAATAGGTTTTCAGGAGTCAAACCATTAACATGGCAGCTAAAATGGACCAGAAAATGAAACCTGTTCATGGTGTTTACCAAAATCCTGTGCTTCAGCACCTGGGAAGCATTCTCTTAAACTAGTAAGCCAAGTCTCTGGATTTAAAACCTTGTGCTGTCCATCGTCATGATAGAGAAGGAGGGAAATAACAGTTTCTTACAAATGTACCTGAAGGTATGTTTAGTTCAGAATTTCTTGTGTTTGTGCATGTGCAATTATACAGCAAGTTCTGCCATTTCCTTGCACTGAAAACAACTAGGTGAGACATACTCTTGTGAAGAACTGTGGACTTTTCAGTGTTAATCAATGAAACTACAAGAAGATGAGTACAAAGGGTAAAAGGAAAAGGCCCTACACCTAGCACATGTTTTCATGATATGCAGCTTCTTTAGTTATTCAGAAAAAATTCACACATGAATATTGATGAGAACATGATATCCTCACTGTTACAAGTGTTCAGAACACTAAACTATTTTATGCTGAATATTTAATGGCTAATCATTCATCATCTCTGTGCGATAATTCAAAATGTGACTGCACAAGAAGTGGATGCAGTGGTTGGTATGGTGTCAAATAAACAATGTTCTTTACAGCCTCCAAAGAATGTGGAGCATGGCCCAAAATTTCTGCTGCGGTATATATTTGTAGTTGGTAGAGCTGCTCAATTATTGTAATCTATAATTCTTGAACAGATAGAGTCTGAGCTGGAGTAAAATATCTTGACCATTCTTTTGATATGTGCAGGCTTCTTAGAAGAACAAAAAACCCCAGACAACTAACCCTGAGAAAACCAAAAGCTTTAGTTTGCTTTATTCCTGGTGAGCCAGTTGGCATAAACCCAACTTTTCATGACATGCTGTAGTAATGAAGATACTCACAGCATAGGTTTATTCTAATCACAATTCTCTGCAGGACTCAATAGAGCTTGATATGTTTTATGAGCTTCCCTGGATCAGAACTTGCATACCTTTAGACTGGAGTGCTGCAGGAAGGAGCATTTGGATTATAATATTGCCAAGAGGTCTATCTGGCATTTGGTTTTGATGAAGTTGGGTAATTCTGTTTTTGCTGTATAAAATTCATACACATGCTGTGCTGCTAGTTTTGAGGCCACAATTGTATCTTGCGGTTACATAATTAGTAAAAGGTGGTAATTTTTTTCATGCAAAACTGAAATGAGTTCTTCTGGGAGAGTGGTTTCTAAGACTTTGGTATAGGAAGTTATAATTGCTAGGATTTTCAAATACAGCTGCTCTAAGGTCTCTTAAGGCTTTGAACCCAGGGTTTAGGGTATTCAGCTTCAGAGATGAGTGCCCCTTGTACAATTAGTTGCACAGTGTATTTGGAGCACCTGTGATAACATTTGTATGGATCTGCTGAAAATGCCAAGATAAACAATTCAGGGAGAAAGTGTGAGGAGAACTGTGCTGGGCCTCAGATGTCTTCCATCTCTCACGTTTGTGAACTTCAACAGTAAAGTGCACATATATGAAAGAGAAAGTATCAACATAAATATAATGCAGAAATTCACATGATAAATCTTAGGGGTGGGGTAGGGGAGAGGGGCAGAAGTTTCTTCATGTCTGTTTGTTCCAGCCACTGTTATGTTGCTGCTATGGTTATGAGATCTGCTGCCTCCACTTTTCCACAAATTAATCACCTTGCAGTTAAAATGTCTCATCAAGATTGCATGCCAAAGACGGCAATAAAAATAATAATAAAAAACCTCAAGCAACAAACAAACCTGAAGAGACTGCAGCAAACCATTAAAAGTGAGACGATTCGAAATAAATCTGTATGCTTGCCTAGTACCCGGCTGTAATGAAGGAACTTTGTTTTCTTGCTGTCTCTTTCTGTGGCCCTTGCCGTGTGCAGGTGCCTCAGCGACGCCCACCCCCGTGGGCCAGGGTGGCTCCTGGCACGGCAGGCAGCAACCTGCCAGGGGACCTGGGACAGCCCCCGCCTCGCCTCACTGGCGTGGCAGCTGCAGGAGGAACAAGGTACCAGCTATTGGCATGTATTTGAGGAATACGATCTTCGGATGGGGTTTTGGCAATACAAATTGCATTTATTTAATGGCCCGAACTTTATTGCTCTGATTTGAATTGACATGACATCGTTATATATTTGAGGAAGTGATTTAGGTGCTGACACACAGTTGCAGTGCCCTATGAGACACCCAATCGATGGAGAGATCCTGTTAGGCCAGCAGCTACAGGATGGGACTGCCAGAAGACCCTGGCCTTCAGGAGTGCTGCAGATCCATAAGGGATCCCAAGTGGTACTGGCTGCCTGTATTCAGACAACAGAATTCCCCCTTAAATGACATTAAATTAAAGGTCTTGATTAAATTAGGGTCCAGTTAGGTACCAGAAGTGTCAAAAGTGTTAGGGAAAAAGTTTCTGGTCTGAGTTGAGTATAATTGCTTCTGGGCTGGGCTGTTCCACTCAAAATCCTTCAACAGGGTTGTGATCTGTGCAGTGTAAGGCCTCTGCTGGGATGTGTGTGTGTGCTGCCTAAGGCTTCAGTTCACAAATGAATTCACAACTCTAGGATTTTAATTTGACACACAGTCACAGACCTAAGATACTGCTTTGAAAAGGGGTCTCTGTGGAGGAACTTGTCTTCGTTTCCATTTACAGAATCAGAATTAATGAATTCAGAGTGTTGGTAGGCATTAATGAAAGGTGTTTCTCTTACAGTGAAATAAAAAAAAAAAAAAAGCCTTTAACTCCCATGTAGAAGGATTAACTTTCTAGAGGAATCTACAGAGCTCCCATTTGTGCTGTGTGGAATGTGTTCCTCTGGAGACTGTATACGCAAATAAGAAAATGAGGTCCCTGCTTACAGGAAAAGTAAACAATATGTAAATAAAATATGGGGGAAAGATGCAGGAATAAGCAAACAACCAAACTAGATTTTAACTGGCACAGTGCACATCATACTACTTGACCTCTTGATCTGTTGGACACTTCCATGAGAAAGGATTAATGGGCTTTCTGGAGGAAAGAAATTTTGTGAAGCACCTTAACAAGGTTCTGCAAGGTGTTTCACACAGATTTCGATGGGAGTCTTGGGCCAAGCTGACTCAGCTGGAGAAACTTAGCAGCCTAGTATTTTGATGAGAGAACTGCTTTCTGTAGAGTTTCTTTTTGAGATTTAAGTACTTGGGGTTTATAGACACAACAGATGGAAGAGGAAAGAAGAAAGATACAAGTTATTTAGTGTGCTTTAGGTGGATAGAAGGAGCTCACCCCAAAGCATATGAAAATCATAGGAAAGTAAAGAGGACTTTTGAAGGAGGAGTAGCTGACTTGAGAAATACAGAGGTGACAGTGATCTTGGAAATGTTCTCTGCAAAGTGTAAGTTGAGGTTTTCATTTTGAAAAATATTTTTTTCCACAGGAATAAGATACAAATTTTGAAAAGTCTTAGGAGACTAAGCACATCTATTCATGTGTGTGTTTTTCCAAATGATAACTTTCTGGTAGCCAGGTAACGACACTGCACGTTGCGGTCATACCCCCAGATATTTTTTTCATTGTATCAGCTCTTCTAGAAGCGGAGTTTGTAGTTAAATGAACACATAAGAATGACTTTGTGAACCCTAAACACATGCTTGTTTGTTTGTTTGTTTCTCAGAGCTGGAAATCTTTTCCCTATGTGTATTTCTCTTGCCCGGTTCACCAGGGCAGTTCTGTCCAGCATGAAGTGCCAGCAGTGGCCAGTGTGGATTTGTTGACAGCTGTGGGAGTGTAAGCATGTTATAAAATGCCCACAATCCATCATTGATCAAAAGATTACAGCTTTCATCTGTAAATACAAAGGGTGAATAAACTGATCCTGCATCTTCCTTCTCACCTTTCTGTTTCACGCTGCAGATGGGTGGGGTGTTTGGAGTGCCTGTAAACTAGCAGGGACACTGGTGGGTAGAGAGTGCTGGACCTCTGTATTAATATCAGCTTTCACTGTTCTCTTTACATTGCCATCTCCCTTTGTAGCCATAAAATGCTGACATATGAGGGTTATGGTCTGTGTATTTATAGGTATGTGTACGTTGAGAGCAGTATCAAATTAGAAGTATAGTTCAAGATACAGGATTAAGAAGAGAATCATAGGTAAAGTCAGTGAAATGCCTTCTCATGCAGAAATTTTGGAATAAAATACTGCTTATATTTCACTTCCTAGGCTGGATTTTCTTTGTTTTATACACAGTGTACCTAATATATGTGTCTGAGGCCTACACAGATAGAATATACATGTATCTGTGTACAGCTGTTTTAATGCTAGAGAAAGAACTACTGTAAGGTGGCATCAGTTATTCTAATACTTTACAACACTTTACAGCTTTAAATATTCTTTTCTCCTACTTATTTATTAATCACTTCTGAGTTAAATCTCACAAGCCATATACATAACAGAAAAGAAAGAGCATGCTCTGTGTAGGCAGGTAACTGCCCCAGCAATCTGAGAAGAAAGGTTGAAAATACATTTACAGGATTTTTCTTTACTAATGATTCAGAAAATACGAAAATTTCAGGCCACACCTATTCAAGACAGCACTCAAACTGTTTAAAGTAAGGTTATATTACCGAGTCAAGGTCTTTGCAGTGAATTAAGAGCTGAGGTGGCAGGTAAACCCTTCAATGCTAATTTCTACTTAGACTCTCATTGTGGATCATAGTCATTCATTCTCTACAGAACAGTATTCAAATGCCTCCTGTTTCAGATGGATATAACTGCATCTAGGTGTTAAATGCTGAAGATATGTTACCTTTCAGGCAGCATCTGTGCAAACTGCCATTGGCAAGAGGCATAGGGGTCCCTCACTGCATGCCATCTTTTTTAACTCACAGTGGAATGGTTGAGTGTGAAATGAAACAGTTACCAAAGATGGCAAAGTGCAACCAACCAGAAAATGCAGTACTCTGCATTTTGAACATGAAACACCCGTCTCTCTGTATCCAGTTCACTTTGATGTTTAGATGCATTTACTTTTAAATAGAAACCTTGTATGCATCAGAGAATAATCTTTTTATGAAACTAATTAGTTCCGTTCCTAAGAGATCGAAGTATCAGAAGAGTAATGGGAATTCATAACTGGCATTAATTGCCATCAGTTTTGTGTGTCATCTACGGGTATAAATCGCTTGGCTTTTGGGTATGGTGTAGCTTGTGAAAAGCAGCTATGAAATTCTGTGATTTCACAGTGCAGGTTTGCTTTCATTGCTGACTTCTGAAAGATGCAAATGTATGTGAACTCTAAGTTCTTCCATGTTCCTGAAAGCTGAAGATTTGAAATGGAAGTTCATCCTATTGCAGTGTCTCTCAAAGTAGTCTCTGTAAGGCACTTTCTCAGCAGGGCTGTGTAGGTGGTTTGGTGTACAGCGGTAGTGCGGACAAACTCCTACACCCTTGTCTGTGCTATAGTGATAAACTTGGAAACAACACATTGATAAGATCAGAAGGCCATTTGACACAGTATTTGTGATTGCCCAGGGCTATCATGTGATTTATGTCTAAGGGATTGAATCATGTATGAATTCAAGAGCTATATCAACTACTATATCAGCTACTATTCTTGTGTTACCAGACAGATGTCCCACCTCCAAGCCTTGCATACTTCTGTGGCTGGAAATTATCTTTTCTTTTTCCATAAAATGTGTATCACAGGGATGAGGTGGATATCTGGGACTTCCTTGGTGGCAGGAAGCTTGTTGCTATGTGGTTGTGTCATAACTTGTCAAGATAACAGTTCTGTGACTACTGTAGTACTTCTATTGAGTTACTTACCTTGTTACAAGTACACTTTGACTTCTACTCAAGGGACCCATGAGCCACATGGGCTTTCCTTACATACAGATTGTAACAAATTATTTTCCCGGTTTTGACTTGTCATCCTCAGTCTGTTTTTCCTACATGAAGGGCACAGTGCAATCTATGCTGATGTCAAGGGAAAGTGTCTAGTTATACTTATATATATACTTATATTCTTTCTGAAGCAGGGGTTCAGGCCAGAATTGTAAGTAGTTATTTTCTTCTGAAAATTCTTTCTCCTGAGTTTGGTAACTTTTTGGTCTTAGTTCTTATTGCCTAATTCTCCTATTCTCTTAATAGCCAGTGATACTGCATTTCTGTTCTAAATATTAAATGAAGTAAGTGACTAGCCATCTCCTAAGGACTTAGGAGTAAGACCTACTGCGTTACGTGTCCATGAACGCTGAAGATTGACTGGGATATTACCTGTGTTTTATCATCATTTTAATACCTGGAATTTCTCAGGAAGCTGAATTCATACTTGTTAAGTATTACACTGAGTGGAGGGAGGCATTTGAATGGAGATGAGCTAAAGTAGAAATGGGAATTGGTCTGTGGAAAGGTTGATAGGCTTCGGATAGAAAGAACTGGTAATACTTAAAAAGAGTCAGAAGAAGCCAGGAGGAAGACATCAGATTACACTGAAGTGAAAAGGAAGATGTGACGGTTTACAGCTGTTGGATAGACACTGACTTAAAAAGCTACAAGCAGCCAAAAGAAAAATTATTTTCTAACCTCTCCTAGATCAATGGGCGACATTTCACTGCATCTCAGATACCAAAAGTCTGGAGTCTGTGCCTGTAATCTGAAGGCTGAAGGCCACTCACCTGCTGATAATAGTTTCTAAATTTATGGCAAATTATATACTTGAATAACAGAACACTTCTTTCAAACAAATTCAACAATTTACAGCATACAAATGATAATGCAAAAAGTTATGTATTAAATTTTTTTTGTTTGCTTGCTTTTATTTAAATGAAAATATGTGGGGTTTAATTATTCTTTTTTAAAGTTCTACAAATATTTCCATTTAGGTTTGCTTTCACAAGTGTCAGTCTGCCATAGTTTTCATTATATGTTTATATTTATGCTAGAGCAGTGCCAAACAGCATTTGTTGCTGCTGTTTGTCAGAGCTCCCTTCACGCAGCTGCTGCAGGTGGAGGCATTGAAATGAGCTCCATTTTGGAGGGAGTCAGCAACTGACTGCTGCAGCTCCCCCACACCCTCTCACACTGCTGAGTGAAGGAGGTGAAATGATTTCTTCCACCTTTTGAGGCATATGAAAAATGATGCAGCCTTCTGAAAGAAGTTCCTATTTAAATCTGGCTATTTCACTGTGAAAGTAAAAAATTAGAATTTTGTTTGAAGCTTTTATAAAAGTGTTGAATTGATTGGTTGCAAGTGTGATTGATTTTAGATTTAGCATAAGGAGGGCTGTGGAGGCCAGATTGTCCTCCTGTCTTTCCTTTTTTCTGGATAAGGACACAGGAGGTGATGTGTTCTGGGCTGCTCTGAATAACGAAGATGTGGTTTTATCTTAGCAGTAGGCCTGGTGAAGAACTTAAATGTATGTTTTCAAGAAAATTAAAACATTAAAATGTATTCTGAATTAGAACATGATATAAATATGCAAAAAAAAAAAAAATTTGATAAAGGTCAACCTCACGAATTTATTGAATGAGCTACCAAGTATTTTTTCTAACTGAATTTAAATTTTATTTGGATATTAAATTTAGGCTTTCTTATATCAGACACACACATGAGAAACATTGAGGATTGTCCCGTTTAAAGACTGTTGAGTGTTCTCTCCTAGTGTTACTTTTTCAGTTACCTATAATTTTACTGGTGTCTGCTGCTCAAGGATGGGATTTTCTGTACTTGTGGTCTGCTCCATTATTTTAACAGATTTACTTTGACCTGAAAAAAAAAGAAGTTTCATAATGAGACAAGGCAAAGTAATTGCTTTTCAGTGGCAAAGAATTCCTTTGAAAAATTTACAGTACTGCTGTATCATAGAGCAAGGACTTGATATTTTATGAGAGGAGAGAAATGCCCTTTATATTCTGCTGAGAAATACACATTACTTGGATAAAGTTGTACGTATTTGAAAGTCCTGGTTTGCATATGCTCAAGAGGTAATTAATTTATTTTTGCTTAATTTATAGGGGGGATACTCCATTTTCTCAAAGGAAACCTGAATTTCTTGCAGTTCTGAATTTGACTTACATTCTGCAAGTTCAGAATTATAACACTGAAACTGGACTTTCTCTGGAATATCTTCCCTAAGCATTCAGACAGTATGGAAGATAAAGGCACTTGCTTTCAAAACACCGGAGAGAAGAATCCATAATGGGCTAAAGGTGGAAGACAAAGAGCATATAGTGTGATAAAACTGAGCTGAAATGAGAACAAAACCAGCCATTACTGGCAAATCACGTTTCTGTGCTGTATTTTCTCACCATTCCATAGCTTCAGAAGCAGTCAGTGAACTTCACCCAGCTGTTTGCCGTCACACTGTCTCTACTGTGTGGAGGCGACAAGTGCATGCAGATCCCTTATGTAGCGCTTCTTCCCAGGTACCTGAACATCAGAAGTCGTTTGCCCATTCTGCTCAAGTAAGAGCCCCATTCATTCCTACAAATAATGCCCAGGTTGCTTGTTTACATTCAATTTATTGCAAGAGGCAGGAATGCCCCTTTATTAATTTTTATTAATAAAATGTCCACCTAGAAAGAAAAAAAAAATAGAACTGCATTCTACATGGTTGCCAATGGCACCAGTGAATCTGCAGGCTTCAGTCATGCCCATCTTGGGTAAAGGCAGAAAGATAAGGAGGGTATTTTAGTGAATTTAAGTATAGCTGCTAGTTCAATTTGAATGTTTATAGTAGACGTTTGTTACTAAAGTTAGCATGGTTTGAGGCCTGTTAAAACTGTATTCTCATTTTGCAAGTTTGCTAGTTAGAAAAAAATTTCTTTCATTCTCAGCTCTGGCTTTTTTCTTTCAAGAAAATGCATATATGGAACAATTCATTGCAGTAGTTTTTCACAGTATAGTGTTACTATTTGGGGAATTCCCAAATTTGGGGAATTCTGATGCTCTTCCTCCTTTTTGTACCATTGTGGCAACTTTCAAGATTTTTTCAATTGTCCTTGTTGCCAAGCAAGAAAAAGGAAATGGTAAAGCTGTACTTTTAGCTGAAAGATTTAGGAAATATAGATTAATATTTCAAATTTCCAGAGTTTTCTATGTGCTGACATTTAGGGAAATTGTTGCCTCAATATTGCAAAGATACATTGCATATAGTTTTTAGTAATTAAAGAAAAAAAAAAAGGCTTTAGTCTGTGAAACTTTTATTCCACCTATATAGATGATCCATAAATTTTTCCAGTCTGTGCTAACCAGCTGCTTCCAGAAAAAGCAAAATCTCCTCTGGTTCAAATTTTAATGTGAGATTTCTTTTCCAAAGAAAATGTTTCATTTAGTATATGACTGTCAGTATCAAAATTCTGGAAATACCTGAGCACCATTATCTGTGCTTGTAAAAGCACATCTTCAAAAAGTAGATGTTTTATTTGATTGTGTTAAAGACATAAAATGAAGGGCATAAATAATAAAGATTGTTTCTCACAAAATGTTATAAAAGGCTACTAGGTAATAAAGTAAGAGCAGTTAAAAATAAATACTAAGTTGTAATATTTTAAAATTAGTTTCCAGAGTCAAGAAAGTTAATAAGTAATGTGGAAATTGTACTTTATTCTAATAATAGTACTATATTGCAGAACTACAATATGCACTATATGCAATTATTGCACTTTATTAAATCTTTTCATTGTTTTACCAATAAAATTGGATTTCTAGCAGCTAGCACTGGCAACCTCCAGATACCTGAAACCTGTAATAGTCCGATACCTGTTATATAGCTAGCTGACTTGCCACTCATTGCTGAGTTCTTGGAATTCAGCCACGCAAATACCGTTTTCTCCCTGGGCTTCCATCAGTTGAACAATCAGCTTTCTGCTTTGTTTGATAGATTTCGAACCAGGAAGGAAGGAGGAGATGTGTGCCTTAATGCAGAACTCTCCACTGCAGGAAGAATGCTTCCACAGGATTTATGGGCCTTACCAAAAGCCCGTTGTTAAGGTTTAGAGCCTTTCAGCAGCTCTTGGTTCAGATTCATTCAGATTTGTATAAATCCCTTCTCTAGATTCCACCATGAGGAATTATTCTCTTGATGCTAATTTTGAGATATTGTAGCCATAACACTGAAGTGAGAATCTAAACAAAAGGGTAAATACCAAGTTAAAAGTCTCATGGAGATATTTAAAAAAAAAAAAAAAAAAAAAAAAAAA
>NW_008634119.1:10955-36151 GCF_000691845.1 Merops nubicus
GGAGAAATTTAAAAAAAAAAAAAAAAAAAAAAAAAAAGTAAAAATTTTATCAAAAATTATTCTTTTTTTTTTTTTCTATGGCTTTGGAATTTTGGACCAGACCTCTAGGACAGAACAAAGAGTGGCATTAGTTGAGTTTGGAACGTTTTCTTTACTTCCTATTGTGATATATATATGTTAGCATTTTATCTAAAGAACACAGGATTTTTCGAAGGGGTAAAATGTTTCTTTTACAGAAATAGAATAGTATTAGAAAAGAGTAGATAAATAAGCAAGTCAGAATGACAAGACAGTTATTGAATGGGAAACCGTTGGATAACTGAAAGAAGAAAAGCATATAAATCAGTTGAGCTTTTTCATTTTCTTGTATATTTCTTGTCCTAGTTTTGTTTATCTGGAAAAAAAAACATGAATTCTTGGGAGGATCACCTTCTGTTGTGCTGCTGAGATTGCTGCTAGTCAAAGAAAATTGGATGCCATGAAGATAAAAATGGGTACTAAGTCCTTCCAAGGGAAGGGTTATGGCATAAATAACATTTTCTTTTAAAGTTACTGTGTTCATCATATTTCATCTTCATCTTTTTTCCTTTGATTTCTTCTCCACTGATATTCATCTGTAGGCTTCTTTCTAGAAAGCAGTCATCAGTTATGTAAACTCACAAGCTGATACTTTTCTAACTATAAACTTTAGTGTGTGGCAGAGTGCATGGCACAGCTGGAGTAGGAAGGCACTGTTAAGGAGATGAAATAAAAGTCTTTTTGTGAAGTATGTTTTGTTGTTACAATGTGGGATAAAAATTTTGGTTCTTTCAGATTTACTTGCCCACATTCCAACTACAGCTGTCTGAGGGAGCAGGGAGTTTTCCGAAGGTCCTGGTCAGCACAGTACATCTGTAGTGGTAAACTAAAAAAGCCAGTGAAAAGCTTTGAGTGTTTGGCTGTCATGGTCATGGGTGTGGTTTTGAATATGGCAAATATCAAGTGGTGTAGTTCCACATATTTTCTGAGATTTTGGGGAATTACCTGAGCCAAGGACAGCTTCCAGTAAATGGTTCAGCTAGGGCTACGCTGGTTTTGCCAGGAGGCGAGTTAAGCAGTAATGGAGGTAAGCTGTGTGACAACACTGGCCTTCGGGGCCAGAGAAGCCCTCTTGTCACTCCATTTGCATAGCCATAGCCCATGTTGTGTGAGAGAAAGCTCCCTAAGTTACAGTCAGTACCTATAATTTAGCTGAGGACAAGCTTTTCAGTTAACTTTGAAGAGACTGTTATGTTTCAAAAAGTCCTTTCCAGTATCATTGCCAGTGCTGCAAAGGAATTTGAGTTCTATTGTGTCCTTTTCATCAGAGGTAGTAAATCTCATGTATCATTTTCTTGTGCTCTGTCCTCAAAGCTTTAGGAGGCTGACTACCACACTGTCAGTGTGTTTCTACAGTGATTTTTCACAGAGCCCTTCACAGGACACCACTGCAGTTTAGGTCAGCAAAGAACACGCTGACATAGATCTCCTTTGCTGTGTAGATAGGTGATTATTGCTGCTTAGGTCCAAGAAGGCTTGAAATTCATTGCTTTTGACTTTGCTTCAGCTACCCTTGTCTTTAGCTTTTTGAAGCTGTGCTGCTGTGTTTGCATGAAGAAAATGTGGAAAAGTTAGGGAGAGACTGCAATGTCCTTGAAGCATTGGACTTTTTTTTTTTTTTGGAAATGGGGTTATTGTGATCAGTGCTTGTTTTTTTTCAATGAAAAGGGAAGGATATGCTTCCTGTTCATAACTGAAGACAGTATTTTTCAATTTTTGTCATGGGAATATGAAGGCTGGTATAAAAATAAGAATGATTTAATGAATAATAAGTGTCTAGTATTTAGGTCATCAGAGTTTGTCTGTTTGGCATGAACTTCCTGTGAGTGCTTAGATTATCTCTGGTAACAGCCTTAAATTAAGATAGCAGGGCTTGATCTATTCATTATCAGTTATGAGGAAAAATGAATCTTAGAAATTCTGAGATGCCTTGATATTGACACTGTTCCTTCAGAAGCATAGTATGTAATATTTTTCTTGATGTTGAACTAAAAAGTTGTCTGTTTTGGAATTTTAAACCTGTCAAAACATAGGCATCAAAAAACTGAATGTTAGATAATATAAACTTAATATAGCTGCCTTTGATTTTATCTGTTAGATTTATTACGGAATCAAGATCAATTACCAGTATTTTGTGCTTGTATTTATTCATGACCATGGCATTCTGTTGGTGGACATTTTAATGTTAAATTATTAACCTCCTGTAAGCATTAATACACTAAAGGACTTTTTGAAGGAGTTATAGCAGTCACTGTATCTTTCAAATAATTGACTAATGGAACCAAAGAGTTGCCCTTTCGTTAAAGGAAAAACAGTGGGTCAGTTAGTTTTGCACTTCAAGCAAACACACAGAGAGGGTTTAATTACCTAATGCATAGGATGAATGTCAGCCTTGCAGTACAGTATTTCATTCCTCACCAGCCTCTGTTGAACAGTAGTTAGCCCAAAAAACATGTATGGAGGCCATGAATTTCAATTCTCTTGTTTACATAAAAAAAACCCTGGTTTTCCAGACACCAGTTGATGTGACTGAGGTGTAAACTTGAGGCATGTTGTAAGACAGATCAGTCAGGACAGTGTGTTGCAATGAGAGTGGCCAAGAGTTCAAAGATAATTGAAGCGAAAAATAAGGGAATACATTTCTGTATTGTCATCTGTGTTCTTTTGGCTTAAAATGTGTACTACACATTTCTTAGAAGCCATACTTGTAGATGACACTGCCATTTTGAGAACGGAAGTAATTTTTACTTCCTACAACATCTTTTTCTTCTCTTCCTTTAGTCTAAAAATGGTTATTCTGGCCGCATATATGTGTGGAAAATAGAGTACAATTTCAGAAGGCTACAGATTCACCAAGTATCTAGGACTAATGGATCAACAACTGAAATTTAAATGAGAAAGAACACAGAAACCAGCATAAGTGTTTTCAAACCAGAAACAAAAGAAGAAGGGATAGGAGCACTTATCAAATAAACAGCTTCTGGAGTGTTTCAGGCAACATGTTTTCAATAAAATCTTTTTGAAATTTTATCATTCCCTGGACAGTATTTCGTGCCTTTTTAATTCCCTTTGGATCAGAACATGAAAATAATGCAAAAGGTTTTTTTGTAAGGTCTTCAGTAATAAAATTAAATACTTTCAGAACTTCATGTAGTGCTTCTGGTCAGCAGATAACTAATGCACGGATATCACTGAATTTAAGAGGCTAGTCTGTTGGCCTTATACTGCAAGAAAAGTTTATTAGTGAGCAGGTAATCTGGAGCTGCAATTACAGTAAAAAAGGTAATGAAGTATATTAAAGCAGGTCTCAATTGTACCAGTATCCCTACTATTCGATATGTGGTGCGGTAACAAACAGCAGTAAATATAATTATGCTATTCCTTATGGTAGTGGTTTTCTAAAACATGCACATCTGCTACTGTGGAGTGATCTGCCAGCTCTGGGGAAATATCATTTAGCAAAACATGCAACTCACACAGAGCAATTTCCGGAAAAGTTGTTCGCTAAACTAAATCCAACATGTTGGGCATAAGAAAGCTGTAGCTAAGAAAATCCTAGCAGCATTAAGAGCTGAGGTACCTGGAGGGATAGCTGATACTGTTTTCTGTTATAATTTGGACTTTTCAAGTGGTGAGAAGTTGTAAAAGTGACCAAGAGAGTTTGAGCAGTGTGGAACCAGGCAAAGAGATCCAGGAATGTCGTAAGCACACACATAACCACATGTTGCTACTTTGTGTGGTTTGTCTCTTTATGCTTTCTTCATGTCTTCTCATCTGATCCTTCTTGAGATCTGTAGTATCACCTAATACCTTAGCTTCAGCACACGCATGGTTAGGCAGAGGCTGTGGAAGGGGAGTTTTGCAAAGCCAGGACACTGATAGTGCAGGCGGTGCTTGCACAGTGCCATCACATAGGTGTGACACGTCAGCATGGTCCTCCAAACACTGTTAGGATCTTTAACCCTCCTGGGAATCTGTTGGCTTTTCTCAAACTGGATGCCATCCAGAAGATACTGCTCAATATTGCTGTTTCTTACACTGACAGTGCTGTAACAAGTGTCTCAAGAAGCATTGCAGATGAACAAAATTCTGGATGTGAAAACTGGTCCCAGGCTTTGTGATAAAGATGTGTGGGGTGTGAGCAGGATAAGCTGGTTCACACAATGCTGCCCACGTGTATTTGCAAGTCATGGACAGTTCCACAAGCCCCAGAGTGACAGGTTATTGAATGTATTCCCCTGTGAGGTGATATCTTCTGATTAACTTCTCATGTCTTTCTTGTGCAAAAACAGTGTCACATCAAGCATTGCTAAGCATCTGTAAGCTAACCAGCTCCCGTTAGCTGGTACATCTGCCTGAGACAGAAGAGGCCTAGGGCAAGGCATGCTGTGTTAGGATTTGCAGGTCCATTGCTTCCTGCTTGCAGTGCCTGGCTGTGCCCTGCCTGGCATTATTTTCTGGTGGGTGTGTGTGTGAAGTTCCTGTACCTGCTTGAGTCAACAGTGAACTAATGCTTGAATAGGTTTTTCCTATCAGAGCTTATTCTGACTGAATGCAGCTCAGGAGCATTCCTACAACCTGCTGAAATTATGGGGTTTTTTGTTGAGAATCTAGCAGGATGTGGCCTCTTGAGTGGAACCTCTGGGATTTAGTTGGTTTGGATACAGGGTCCTGTGAGGCTCTGATCTCTTTGCTGCAGAGTTGGGCTGAGGTACCACTCTCTGTTCTGCAATAAACAGAATTCCATCTCTATCGTCACCTTCATACTGCCCCATGCTTTCTACAAAGCTGCCATAAGCAGAACTGAACAGTTGTTTTTCATGGTTTTTTTTCATTTAAATTCAATGAGATAACACTCCTGCTAGAAGTCTTTGTGTAGGACGCAGTCCAAATACTGAAGATACCCTGAGCTTATTTCCTTTTATTAAGTGAATATAAGGCTTCAACTATCTCTGGAAGAAAAGTGGTAGCTGAAGAAGTAGCAGATTCCACAGTCTGTATGCTACCCTGAGGAAAATCCCCAACAGAACCAAGAAACCCTGAATGTGATTTAGACAGTTACAATGTTACTCTATTTATAGTCCTCAATTTTTTGCTCAGCTATCACCTAATGCTGAAGGCAACTGAACTCTACAGACCATTCATTATTTTCCTTGTAATTCCCCAGATAGCTTCAGGTTTTGTCTCCACATGTGCCCTTGAGTGCTCCTGTTCCTATAGTGCTGATCATCAGAGCACCCGCGTGTTGTATGGGGTTACACTGAAGTTTCTGGGTGCCAGTCTGGAGGCTGAAAGTCTGAAAAACAGATGCTTAAAGTGATAGGGTTAGATATAGTATGTCTGACAAACTGAACACTGGTAAGAATAATGACATTATTATAAGTAGAATTTTCTGGTGCTTATAGCATTAGCATAATCATATTTCTGTATGATAGTGGCATTCACATATGCTTGAAAGGAAATCTGTTCACTGCTAAACATCTTTGAGAATGCCTGCTGAATGGAAAGTACTGGCTAAACTACTGAAGCTGCAGTGGAGCCAGAATTTCTCTCATTATTCAACAGAGGAGAAAACTGTAGTGTCAGATTGAAGATGTCCTTGCCTCCGTTTGCTTTCTTCTAGGTGTTTTTAAGGAGTAGGGGAAGAAAAAAGGGAAGTGAAGGGCAAGAAGATAAGAATTGTATTAGAGGATATCACCAGACTCACAGTGCTGGCAGAAATGGATGAAGAAGCAGGGTGAAATTTATCACAGTGAAACAGTAGAAGATGTAGACTAAGACTCATGAGTTTCCCTTCAATGTGGAGGCGGTGCCATTATCAATTCTTTCCATAGTATGTTCTGTTTATCTAATCAGAAAGAGAATGGTGAGATTTCAGTATGTTTACTAAAATACCATGAAATTCTGAGTGAATATTATACATGAAGTTCAAATGGCCAGATGACTATTATGTGAAAGTTTAATTTGAATCAGCTATGGCACGGACTGGGTTTCCTCACTTCATGTTCCAGTTCACATGGTTGGCTTTTCCATGTGGATTGAAAAGATTGGAAGGAGGTACTGTTTTCTGACACTGAAACACATCCAGGATCAAGAGCTATGACAATCATATTTTTCATGTAAAATACCTGATTGCAGCAGGTGCACTATATGACAGGGAATATGGCAAAGCCACATGGACTTACTCATATACATCAGATTTCATGACTGCCATGAAACTCTTTCGTTTATGCACACCATATGGCAGTTCAAGACACATTAAATAGCCTTTTTCTTCTGCCAGGATTGGCAAAAACCCTAATCCAACAGCAAATTTCTATACAAAATCAGCAGGCTCTAACAAAATGACACAGTCACAATTCGGCATGGTATCAAGAGATGGCATTATAGCCATCCATCTGCCATGCAAGGGAAACAAATGTCTTAAAGCAACAGCCACCATTCTAAAGCACTCCCGTTTCATTTCCTGTAGGACATGGCTAAGTCCATCAATGGCATACATGTCAATGCAGATGAACTGCCATGAACGTCTATAAACATATATACCTGTCTATACACATGCAGGAAGTTGGTCTGCACACTGCTGCAGAATAAAAATTGTATTCTGGCCCTGTGCAAGTTCCAAGGTGAGTGCAGATTCAGAAGTATTACTCAGAATATAATCTAAGAAGAGTGGATTGCTAAATCTCAACACATGGTAGCACCATAGTAGCATCATAAGATGCTACTGAGCACCAGGAGACATTTGTATCTGATTAACTGTTCACCTCTTCAGCACAAGCTATATAAAATAAATACCCCAAAGTAATGTTAGATTAAGTGATATTGCACAGGTTTAACTAACCAAATCACTTATTTTGTTAAACTGAATTGTTTAATTTTTACTATTTTTCTCATTTCATCAATAGAAGACTCAGAAATGCGTTGTCTTTACTTCATGGGATGATCAGGCTGCCTATAGCTCCATTCGGCTGTTGTCGTTATAGAAATACTAATAAAGATTCCTTTGGGAATGCTGAAGCTGTTAAAGGTGGTCCCTGCAGAAGTCCTGAACTCCACTTCAGCTCCTACCTTACTTTCAGTGTTCTGGAGATTTTTATTAGAATAAGCATAGAAGTTAAGGTTACAGTAACCGCTGAAATAGCTTAGGTCAGCAGCAGAGATATGTTTGATGTGCTTCAGTTTTTTCTTAAGTGTTGTAGGTCTCTGCAAAACTGAGTTTATACAACACTGCTGAGAAATGTCCCTATGTGTCCTAAATATTTGGTGTTTGCAGTAATGTTGGTTTTTTTTTTTTGCATTTTTCTGATGCCACAGGTCTCTAAATAACATGGTATTGGCTCTTCTAAGAATTATTTTAGGCCCAAGATACATAATGGAGAACAAGATTTCATGGTACATTGTTCCATAAATATTCCTATGTAAAAAATAAAACAGAAAGGCAGAATGTTTTTATGCCATTTAGCTCACTGTCATATGTGTGTGCTAAATTTAATATGAACTTGTGAAAGGCAGGTATGTTCTAGAAAGTGCTGTGTTCTGAAGAAATACAGGAAAGCCCCTGAAATTTACAATCTGAAGTCTGGGTTCATCCAAGAAAAATGTAACAAAAAGTGAGGCTAAATATTGCTTGCTCTGTGCATTTCTCCCTGGCAAGGAAGTTTCTCACTGTAGCATACTCCTTAATGTTGCACTCAATAGTACAAAATGATCCAAAATATGAAAGACAACAACAGAAAAAGACTTAAAACAGATCTAGAAGTGAATTAAGGTTTCTTAAATTATTGAAGTTTATTGCTTGAAGTTGTTACTTTAAAACTCTTAGAAAAGGATGTGGAATTGTAGTAGGAGTCTTTTAATAAAATCATATGACCTTTTTTGGGGGGGAGATCAGGTAATAAGGGCCTTTCCTTCTTACTATGAAAGACTAACAGTAAGTTTTTCTATACACAGAAAAGAGCTTTCTTGTAGACCGTGGACAGAGGAGTAATGTTAAACTCAGGATTAACACTGGAGAATGATGTTTGAGTAGTAGAGTAGTGCAACATCCTTGGCACACACACAAACCCCATGGTTGTGTATCAGAGAGCTGCTCCCTTCTTCATCCACATGTACACAGCAATTTAAAAAATCCAGACCAAAAAATGTATTGTAAGTTCTGACAATGTAAAACTATGGCTTTATGCCTGAGTGCATTGGGGAGTAAAAAGAAATAACTTTAGAAACTACCTACTTGTTAATTAGAATTGCACTCATTCCATTAGCAGTAAAACCAAATAACAATTGCTTATAATATTTCTTTTTCAAAATGTTTTTCTGGTGTGAAGCCTGTAGTCTGATTTAGAAATTCTTTCCCCAGTTTTTGGATAATTTTAAAGCTTGTTCTGGGGATGAATTCGCTTTAAATGTTGAAAATGGACTATTAGAATACTTTAAAAATAATTTTGATATGCTCTGTAAATCTTTTAGTTTAGTCGTTTTTGTCTGTTTTAAGGATTAGAAGTTGAGTAAATATTAAAATGTTACTAATGGATCCAGCAAATCCAGAAATATATCAAAACACCCACAAATGCACCCCATCCTCAAAAAAAAAAAAAAAGTAAGGCAATTTCTAGTCATTGCAATTACTCAGCATATGGTGACTCTATGAAATTATAGGCCTGTATAATGCTTCTCATCTTTGAATACATTAAAGTGTTCAGCTGGGTTTATATCAAGGATTCATGATGCCTGTCATGCCCTCACTGATGTGATTTTAGTGAGAGCTAGTAACTGATTCTGACCTAAGACAATTACAAAGACTTCTCAAAGTTTTGGTAATTTCAATAAGAATTTCAAGTATCATTTTTGAGTGCTATTTTCCTTCTGAACCATTTTCCAGGTTTATGTGAGTTGACCATGTAGTAACATTAATACAGAGCAGTACATAACCAGGTGTATATCTTCAGTGTATAGTAGCAACAACATGCAGTAATGAAATAATGCTGAAGAACTGGTGATACGTTTTACAAGGACTGTGCCTTCTTTTGCTGTCAGCATACAGCTTGCAGCCAGCCAGCCGTATGTGATCAGATCAGATAGGACCAAACCCTCAGAAGTGCGTGTGTTTTGTCTGCTTTTGAAGCTTTGCCCTTTAATGATAACCCCAGAGATGTGATGACCCAGAGCTCTGAAAATGCATGTGGGTTCATAAGGGCAATAGAACTGCAAAGTTCTGGTGTTGAAGGTGGGCACAGAATTTGTGGTATATTAAGTCATGTTACAAATTGCCAAAGAGTTTACAGATATAATGTGTTTGCTGATGCCTCATCACCCCTTCCCTTCATGCTACACCCTCCTTACCTCTTCTCTGCAGTGTCTGCTTTCAATAATCACAATTATTATCTAAACAACTCAAAGCCTGCAAATCCCTGCCTGATGACTACCTGCCCATCACCATTACTCATTCAATGAGCAAGGATTTGCATCGGAACTCTGGGCTTGTTTCTCAAGAACTGTATTTTAAATATGCCAATTATCTATTCTGGATGTTACAATTTTTTTTTTTTTTTTTTTTCCTGATTGGCTTCTGAATTCAGATTTCTCAAGCTACATAAACATAATATTAACTTTTTAAGTAAGGCAAAGAATTCCAAAACTTAGCTAAAAAAAAAAAAGGGAGATCCAAAACCAAAAACTAGATAGGGTTGAAGGGGGCTGGTTGTGTCTTGAGTGGTTTGTGACTTAGTTCTTTGTTTTCTAAGCTGGAAGAGTGCACATGCCAACAGTGCTCTTCTTTCAGGATTTACTACCACATACATGTTTTCATTTCTAGTATTTGTTGACTTGCCTCTGTGTCCAGTACTGAAATGCTACAGATACAAGAATAGAGTTACAAAAACAGTGGAGAAGAGCCTTGATCTGTCAAGGAAAGAGGTGAAAGGTTGGGAGAAGGAAATGACAGGAGACTGGGAGGAAAGAGCAAATTGGCTGATAAAGGGGAAAAAGTGCTTTCCATTCTTCTCGTGCCCTTATAGGCACTTTCACTGAAAATGTGGATAGTTTAGTTCCCTGTGTCATAGTAATAATTTCAAGCTTTTTACTTCTTATAGTAATGAAGTTCCAGGCTTGCAACAGTGTGACCAGCGTCTAGAAGGGAACTATTAACTCTTTTAAAGCAGGAGAAATTGCTTTTACATTGCTTTCTGCTCTAAATCTAGATGATAGCTACGAAACGTGATCTGCAGAGGTAGAACTAACTTCAGCTTAAATAATACAGATGCTGAGGATGCCTGTGGGCTGACTCCTACATGCACTTAATGATTCCTTCATGTTCTATATGTAAATATTTAAATTATTTTAGTATAATTATTCTCACAAAGAAAGTTTTATTTGCAGAAAAAAAAGAATTAATGAATTATTTTTTTCAGACAAAAATGAAATAGCGCTTACTCAGAAATATCTGGGGCTCTTATCTTCAGAATTCATACAGTAACATTTTCCAGATTGTTTATCCCTGTCTTTTTCAGTAATATCAATGTGGTGACAGAACCTGAGTCTTGCAGTGATGTAGCATCTGTGGAAGCGTAACTAACTAATCAACTTAATTTGTTCATCCTTCAGAGTGCAGTGTACAAACAGAGTAGGATCTGTTACTGTATTGTCCATGCCATGGGCCCAGTCTCAGTGCTACAGAAGGGAAATGTCAATGAGATGACCTGTGCTGACTGTTTCCATGACGAAACCTTTCTGCATATGTTGTTCTGTAAACACTGTGGATGGTCTCTCAAGGTCAATCCAAGGGTTCCCATGCCTTAGATAATACTTTTTCCTTGTAGTATACCCATGCTGTAGATTTGCTTATGTACCCTTGTAAGGATCTGGGTCGAGGCAATCCCAGGCACCAATACCGGCTGGGCAGGGACTGGCTGGAGAGCAGCCCTGAGGAGAGGGACTTGGGGGTGCTGGTGGGTGAGAAGCTCAACATGAGCCAGCAGTGTGCACTTGCAGCCCAGAAAGCCAACCAGATCCTGGGCTGCATCAAGAGAAGTGTGGCCAGCAGGTCGAGGGAGGTGATTCTCCCCCTCTACTCTGCTCTGCTGAGACCCCACCTGGAGTACTGCATGCAGTTCTGGAGCCCCCATTACAAGAGGGATGTGGACCTGCTGGAGCGTGTCCAGAGAAGGGCCACGAGAATGATCCGAGGGCTGGAGCAGCTCTCCTACGAGGACAGACTGAGAGAGTTGGGGCTGTTCAGCCTGGAGAAGAGAAGGCTCTGAGGCGACCTTATTGTGGCCTTCCAGTATCTTAGGCGGGCCTACAAGAAAGCTGGGGAGGGACTTTTTAGGCTATCGGGTAACGACACGACTAGGGGGAATGGGGCAAAGCTGGAAGTGGGCAGATTCAGGCTGGATGTGAGGAAGAAGTTCTTCCCCATGAGAGTGGTGAGACCCTGGAATGGGTTGCCCAGGGAGGTGGTTGAGGCCCCATCCCTGGGGGTCTTTAAGGCCAGGCTGGATGGGGCTCTAGCCAGGCTGATCTAGTGTGAGATGTCCCTGCTCATGGCAGAGGGGTTGGAACTTCATGGCAGAAGGGTTGGAACTGGGTGATCCTTGTGGTCCCTTCCAACCCTGACATATTCTGATCTGTTTTAGCAGAGGATTTTAGAGCCCTATTGGCTTAGTGGTTGGACTTGATGATCTTAAAGGTCTCTTCCAACCTAAAGGATTCTATGTTTCTATGATTCTAAGGATAAAGCACTTTAATCTGATGAAATCTTGGTCAGATGCATAGGGTGTGTCTTGAAGTTTGCCCAGGGGCCACAGCAGCGAGGTCTTCATTTAAAAGTTTGTTTGTTTATGCCCTTGTAATAAGAGATGAAAAGAAGACTTTTTTAGCCAGTGGGGCATGTATCTTAAAAGAATTCAGTTGTTTGGGGGTTTTTTTTGGTTTTTGTTTTTTTGTTTGTTTTGGTTTGGGTTTTTTTGTGTTCTTGAAGATACAAAGTTGCATTCACCTTTGCATGAGCAATATTCTGCTCAAGTACTGGAGACAGTCACTCTTCCTTTCAGTGTCAGGTTCCTTCCCTGACAGATACAATCCACATGTTTTCCCTGTTCTTACTCCAAAGCAGGCAAGGAAGACCCTGTCTCCTCGAGAGGAAGGAGTGTTGGATGAACATGGGGCAGAGTTCTTTTGGAGGGGCACCTTTTGTTTCATGGTTGTGGCCTTTTTTCCCCTTTATTCCGACATTTGCTCCACCACTCCCCTTTGCAGAATCTATGAAGATTTAATCTGGAAAACAAACCAACACACATCCAGGGCAAATGTACTTTGACAGAAAGCTGAACAGATGAAGCTGGGTTGGTGATGAAGGCCTGCCTTGGTTAGACAATGGCAGCAAGTCCTCAAACTAAATCTGTGGGATTTTGAGGCAGATTCACACACTGTAGATGTAGCCTGAAATCCTAAGTCTGTCAGCTCACACTTGGCGAGTCCATGTGAGCCTGCTGCCCACAGTCCTGCACGTTATTCGGATACCAAAGCAATTCTTAAGCTTCCCTGTTCCTCATAAAGGGAGAAAATTCAGTACTAAGATGAATCCTGGCTAGCTTCTCAGATTTATGTCATCAAATAGGTACTGAAGTTACAGGGAAACTCTTCGGTTTCCGTGACAAATAAAGAAACTGTCTCTCTTTGGTTTTGGTGGGGTTTTGGTTGGGTTTTTTGTTGTTGTTATTGGTTTGGGTTTTTTTAAATAATATTTTTCAGGAGGGCAATATTATTCTAAAATGGTTTTTGGGCCTATGTTTGAGGTTAGCCAAAAATAACTCAACATGACTTACATGGTGTATGGGGCGGTGGCCCCCTGAGGGCATTGTTTCAAGCACATCATTTTTCAAGAACTGTAGAAGACTACTTATTGATATTTTAAAGGTGCACAGGAGCTTGAAACTCTGACTGTTTTGTAGCTAATTTATTCCCTTGCTGCATGTGAGCCTAGCAACCATACTGACTGAACCAGTCATATTGTTCACCATGGGTGAAGCTCAGCTTTAGGGAAGGGTTTAATCTGAACATCCTGCTCTGAAATTCACTGTGAAAGAAAGAAAAGTGTGGTTCATGGGAGCAGGCTGCCTTTCCTAAAGCCTTCAGTGGGCTTACGCTTTAGCAGATCAAATAACAAATGCACTTTTTTGGAGACAACAGAAAGTACAGTAAATTGAGAGGTATTTGGAGTTGCTGAACTGCTGCTTTTTTAAAAATCCGTCCCTCTCAGAACCCCTGCCACATAGAACCTGAAGGTGTTTTTCTCCTTTTCAGTAAGGAGTCACAGTTATACATTATTCAAACACTGGGTCTTTGGGAGAAAGCCAAGAAAACTCATGAACACCTTTTGGCTAGGTTTTTAGCAAGAATATAGCAATCCTATCTTTACAAAACTTAAGTTATAGTTTGTCTCCTAGATCTGGGTGGTTTGGCACAACCAGTAAAATGCAGCCTTGTAAGTGCTATTAAGGTCAAAATTATTCACACTTATTATTTTCCTAATTATTTCCTTAACTGTCTCCATCTTTGTGTCGGTATGGATGCACGGAGCAGCTCGGAGTCCCCAGGCAGGGGCAAAGGAGGAACTTTATTTACAAAAAACCCAGCCTTTTTATGCTGTTAGTCGACCATTAGTTTACATGCTTTTTAGGCACAACAAACCCCCTTTAACCAACCACCAACCACCCCGGTGCAAACACCCAGCATGCCTCACCTCCTCTGTTCTAGCCGAGTCCCTCTCCCAGAGCCCTTCTCTGCTTAGCCTGAGGTACAGGCCGGAGCCGTGACTTTACCAGGCCTTCCCTTACAGAGCTGTACCTATCGGCTACACATCTTTTCATAAATCCTTTCATAAATATAAAAATATTATAAATTACATCCCAGTTGCTGTGTTTCCAGTTAACATGTCAGAGCAATTCTTTCTAGTGTTGCAGACTAAGTCAGTTGGATTACAGAGGAGGCAAACCTGCAAAAGCACACATGTATTTTGAGGATTTGCTCTTTTCCCAGGGATCTTTAACCTTCAGAATTTTTTTGCAGCAATACCACACAAGAGGAGAAACGGGCCTGAAGTTTCTACATGAATTTGCTGTGTCACATATTAAATAACATCCAGTTTTCAGGATACTGTTCATCTTGTGTTGTCTTCCATGTGGAGGCATCTTCATACACATCTGCACTGCTATTCTTCTGACTGTTTTTAAGCAGTACTGTTAATTCACAGATTTCCATGCATGTTAAAAAGAAACCTATTTATTGTTACCTGTTTTTAAAAGATCATGGGAAGATAAGGTAGTGAAAAGCCAAAATAGGAAAACAAGAATATCATATGCATTCAAATCATGTCGTCCACCCTGCTGCTGCTAGTGGACACCAGTGGAAGTGGCAGGGCAGCTACAGTGTTAGTCTCATTCTTGCCTGTTTTAGCAGTTGTTTTAAGAAATTACTGAGACACATTTCATTCAGATTTGGGATCTTCTGCTCCTTGATGGACATACTTTCCCCAGATTTGTCTGATTTTTGAACATGTGCATAGTTTTTACTTTACAGTGTCCTGTGATTCTGAATTCCACAACTTAACTGTTGGTTAGGTAAAAAAAAAAAAAAAAAAAAAAAAAAAATTAAGAACTTTTTATCTGAAAAGCTCATGGGCCACCACAGGGTTCTTTTGTATGGAGAAACTGTCCGTAATCACTTACTATTCACATTGTTATCATTATATAGCTCCCTATGAGATTGCCGTGCCCCTCTCATAGGGTCTTTTCTGCTTTTCAGTCATTTCCACAAATGTTCTGTGTGGCTTTTTCTAAAGTTTTTTCTGTGTCATTCTGAACTAGATGAGCAGAAGTTCTGTTTTACAGGGGTTTTTCAGAGCACTGAAATGATTTTTTCCAGGTGACATATTCTTAAATACAAAAGTCTTTTTCATAAAAAAGACAGGTAGAAATATAATGTCTGTAAGTGGAGGTCTCTCCTAAGTTTATGTACATTCAACATAAAACAAGTTTTGAGGTAGTATCTCATTACATAGCTTGGAAGCCTAGCCATTAGGACCAAAAGTTTATATGTGATTTCCTTGATCAGAACAAGAGTATTTAGAGCATTGATCAGCAGAAATGTAATGGGGGGAGAGGGTTTTCAAAGGCTGGAACCTAAGGAGCAGTAGTACTGACATAAATTTTAAGGAATATTCTATGAATTTTAGTTTGCATTTTTTTGCCACATGAATGATATCTTGTCTCTGGGATGAGCACCAGGACAACAGCGTCTGTTTTCATACTCCCGTGCCAGTCAGAATTTACTGCAACAATTACAAAGGTACTCTCACTCTTCTTTGTCAATGTATTACTCCCTTTCACATCTTATCAGTATTTTTTTTCTTCAGTAAAAAGATAATTCCCACAAAGAAAACTAAATTCCCAAAGCATGCCGTTTCTGTTACAGGTATATCAGGTGTGATGGTTTTCTAACTGTTGAATTTATTTATTGCAAAATCTTCCCCAGATCTGTGCCTAAGCAAGCTGAAATGTAAAGTAGTTGCTAATATGGGAACACTGTTGCTATTTCCTGCAGTGCAGGGTTGTGTGGTTTATTTTGTTTGTTTGTTTGTTTTGTTTTTGGTTGGTTGGTTGGTGGGTTGTTTTTTTGTTTTTGTTTTTGTTTTTTTTCCTATTTTATGTCTTAGCATAGTTACCTCTATATTCTCACATACCTTGTAGAGCTATGGGGGTTATGCATTATGTCTCAAGGACTTGCTGTTCTCTCTAGCTTCACATTATTACATCCCATCCCCATTCATTTCAGGGCACGCTTATTGTTTCCCATTGACAGCTCGTTCGTTACTAATCATCATGCTCAGACTCTAGATATGGTGTCTTCCTCTGATAAAACAATGTCATTCAGGGGAAGATGAAATGGTAATTACAATCAGGGTTCAAGCTGGTACGAGATGGAGCAAAAATTAAAAGTGCTACATTTGTAGCACTTTGATTGAAAAGTCCCAAATTTTGCAGCAGAGCTGCATTTAAATACCTAGCAAAGTGTCTCCTTGTAAATCAAGTCATAATTGTTCAGCTCTAGGTTGCAGGAGCCGATTTCTATTTTCTACTTCTTGACAGAATTCTCAGCTTTGATTAAGAGCAAAGATGTGAATAATGGGCTTCCCTCCATTAAATACACAGTCAGGAGAAAAAAGGAACAACAAAATATTTGAGATGCATTGTATAAAGTTGCAAGATACATATAACATTTCTTTTAAAATTGAGATTAAATTCAAGTCCTATAAGTGTACAATCTCACTTATTAAAGTGTGAAATGAGAAGGATAATGACTTTCTGTAGTATTGTTGTCCACCTCAGATATGTCTGTGGAATTCAGTAACATTGTGGTAGTCACTATGGGGCATTTGGAAATCATTTAAACTACTTGAGATTATATTGATGCAAGGTTTGTCAGTGAAAGGGACAGATAAATAGCATTTTACCAAAAAAAGCACCCATTAAAAGGCATAAAAAATGTGTAATTTGTTAGAATCTTGTCTGGTGAACTTTGCCAGGATCTCTCCAGTCTCTTTCACCAATAGAAAATAGCCACTTCTAACTGCAGGCAAATACGTTTTGTGTGCAAACATGGCTGTTCAGAACCTCCAGCAATTATATTTATCTGGCCATCGCTCTGGTTTTGTATTAAGTTTGTGTTATAGATACCAAAACTATATCTTCATGGTTTCTAATGATTCTATACTTTTGGTCTGATATGCTTTGAATTGTAAAGATTTTGCTGTAAAAAAATAAAAGTGTGTCTACTTCAGACACATTTCAAAGGCATATTATCTTTTATTTCAAAAGGCACAGTGTTACTGTTATGCATAGAGAATTTGATAAAACTCTAGTTTGCTTAAATAGTTTCTCTTATACACATTTTCAGACCTATAAATATGCTTGCTTCCTGGATGGTTCTTCTACAAAATACAACTGGTGCTAAAGTCAAAAAGTCAGGTAACGTTGAGAGAATAGCAGTGATGAGTTTGCTGTGCTCACTAACTCGTCAGTGTAATACAATGCAATGTTTGTGATCTTCAGGTAAGCACTTTGTCAGAGAAGTAAGCTATGTAGGGATGTGGGGAAGTGTCTGGAAAACACTGTTCTTTGCAGCAGCTGGCTGCACCGAATTCGTGAGTAGGTCATGGTTCTTCACTGAAGGACTGGCAGAATTCTTCAGCTTTTACAAGATGCTATTTTAACTCTGTCATTGTCAAATGTGTAAATGTAAATATAGTTTGTAAATAAATAGGTTGATTTCACAAAATCAGGTTGTAACTTTCCCAGTGGCTGCTGAGGCTTCATCTCTTGCCTCCCTAAAGCCACTGGCAGTGCCAGTGCTGCGCAAGTGCCCGTGAGGTGCCGCAGTCAGAGCTGTGGCTGTGCAGCCCTGTGCCCAGTTCCTGTGTGCCAGGCCTGCCTGGGGGTCTGGCAGAGCTGCCCGTAGCGGGGGACTTCAGAAATGAAGGTGGGGTGTGAACTCTGAAAGTGTTTCCAATTTGTCTGTGTGCACTAACACAGAACAGCAGCACATCAGGAATCTTTGCTAGAAATGCAGTGTAATTTTAGTGACAGTTTTAACAGTGTGGTCGCTGCGTCAGTTAAAATGATGATTGCTTCATCTAATCTCATGCATCAGCATGAAGACTCATCACCTGGAGGACTCGGGCAGAGGGGGAAGTGCCATGAACCTACAGCGTATCACACTTAGCCACCTGTAACGTGAGAAGCTTTTGCCTGCACACAGAATATACTTGAATAGGTGGAACAATAGTGTGGCAAATCCTATGATCCTATGAAGTGTTCAGAATAATTGAGTGCTTTTTGTTTTTCTCTTTTTTAACCAAAGTGGAGAGCGGGGAATTTAGCTGCTTGATTCCCATTAAAGCTAACGGAGAACGTTTCACTAATCCTAATGTTACAGGGATTTGTAATTGATTTGATTGAGTTTAATTGATTTACCTATTCTATGGGTAGGCTTTAAAAGAAGTACCTGAATATGCCTTGGAAACAAATAAAATAACAAGGGCCTTTTTATGCAAATGGCTGGGTACTTTGCTGTAAAGCTAGTTATGTTTTTTTTTTTTAAGAAAAAAGGATTAGGTTTTATCTCTATTAATTACATTTTACTTAAGACCAACTAATAATTAAAAAACATTAAGGGATTTTTGTATTTTTTTTTGTATTCTCTTAATTAACATAGGGATTCTTAAAGATACACTATAAAAATAGGAGTTTCTTTAAAATTTAAGCAGTGGAAACAAAACCCTAGATGTTACAGCCGGGATTTTAAAACTTGGTGTTCAAAGAACAGCTTATTACCTTTTGAATACTTTCCCTTGTGCCTTAGGTTCTTGCAAATGTCATTAACAAAACTAGTGTTTAATTGCTTTAAACTCCTCTAAATGACAAGTTGTAGAAAGAGATAGTAGAATACAGTGTAAGATAATATGTTCTTTGAAAGAGAGTGGCACAAAGAAATCTTTGTGCATAGTTCTATATACCATTTTGGTTTTGGAGCTTGATGCACACCATATGGAAACCACAAGTGCTCCAAAAGAATTTAGTTTGTGTAGTTGTGCTTACCCACAGCTTTATATTCTATATCTGATTTTTAATCTTCACCAGCACATTTCATTAAGCAAGTCATGAAATAGTTTTAAACCTATGAACTTCTTGATTTCAAACCTTCTACCTACTCAAGTAGATTATAGTATGGCAGTAAAAAGGGAATCATTGAATGGTTTGGGTTGGGAGGGACCTTAAGCATCATCTAGTTCCAACCCTGCTGCCATGGGCAGGGACACCTCCCACTACAGCAGGTTGCACAAGGCCCCGTCCAGCATGGTTTTGAACACCTCCAGTGGTGGAGCATCCACAGCTTCCCTGGGCAACCTGTGCTAGAATCCTCACTGGCAAGTCTTCCCAGCAAAGAGAAGCTCTCCTGTTGTGCAGGTGGCCCTGGCGTCTGTCGCCTGCTGTTGTCTGCTATTGCAGCCAGCCCTGGGCTGTCCTTCGCAAGGGTGGAATTGTTATCCACTCGCAACTTCAAGCTATGACTGTACCCAGCAGAGGAGGTGGAAACAAGTAGCACCCACCTTGCTGCCTGAATGCTATACAGGCTCAGCGGTGTCCATCACTGAAACAACCTCAGCAAAGTCATGTCTTTAGAAACTGCTCGTGCTGTTCATCTTCTTAATGAAATGCCTAGAGAGTATTCATGCTTATGCTATCAGATCTAAGAGGTAAGACGTCATGTTTGGTAGAGACATCATGTCTGGAAACTGCTTCTTCCTTTGAGGAGATTTGTCCTGAATTTGCTAACCCTATGGTATATCTTCCTGTGAAGTGTATCAAAATGCAGAATAGAATTGTAGGATCCTCTGTGATTTGTAGCAAATGTAACTGAAGCATAGGTTTCTTTTACTTGCTAGTAGTATATCAGGCAGCAGTATATCAGTTTGGTGTCTTGTGTGAATAGGCACTTCTTTTTGACATAATTGTACAATTCTTGTTGCTTTACATTCTAATCAATCTAAGTTGGGCAAAACTGCAATTATAATCAATGCTTATATTGACAGAGCAGAGTGATAATAGGGAACAGCAGATCAGCAGCAAGCACGGTTTGTTTTTCTTTTAACAGCTTGCAGTCAAAGAGGACTAGTCCTATAGATTAACATATAAGCTAAACCCCAAATTTGGGAGTGTCTCAATGGAAACAGAACAAATTGTGTTGCCCGTGAAAGAATACTCAAGCTGGGTGGGGTAAGCAGACTGTCTTTTAAATGTTTGTGGTTTTTTTTGTGTAGGTGACTTTATCTGATCCTGACAGTCCTTCTAATATCAGGTGTGGTCAGTTTTAATACAAGTTATATTAAATGCTTGTTTGTCAGCACTGACAAAAATCAAGAGATCAGTTTCCTGACAGGGGACAGGGAGTGGAATCCAAATCTGCCCTGTCCCTTTGTCAAAACAATGGAAGTGTTGTCAGGCTCTGTCCTGTCAGCTTCCCTTCTTACCTCAGCGTTCATCCCTCTTTTTGTCGCTTAGTAAACGACCTTTAAAAGGAGAGGCGTAAGGTGGCCCATACTCTCTGGTGTCAAATCAAGCACCCAAATGGCTCCTATCAGAATGAGGAAAGCTCTGTTCTCACTGTGTCAAGCTGGTGGAGTATCTCATCTGCAAGCCAGTGGTATCCCTTCTGCACTGAGTGCCATGGCCACTGGGCGGTGATGGAAAAGGAGAATAGTACCCTCTGTTTCACACAGTGTTTCACAAAAAGTGAGACACGTTGTCAGGCACTGGGTCTGCAGAAAAGATTGTTCTGATGATTGTAAAGAAAGAAGTTACCTGTACACAGCTTTGATTCGGACACCCAAACTCCAGGAAAGAGTGTCAGATTGGATATAGATTGTTAGAATATGAAAATGGTTGTCTTAGGTCCAGAGACGTAGCATAACATTGTCTTTGATGGATGTCTCTGCTAGTTGCTGAGGAAAAAATTAAAAAACAGTGAAAGTGTGTATAGTAAAGGTAGTTCACAAGGTTACTCTCCCAGCTTGTGTGAGTCAGTATCTTAGTAGCTTCCCAAGCCAGGAGTGGTATCTGCAGATTTGATAACCTTTGATGGAATCCTCTAACTCTCCTGACTGTTCTTTCCAGCACATTTGTCATCTCCTTTACACTGTTGCAATGCGTTCTGGAGGCCACTCACTCACTGTGAGGCAAAGCATGGACTTGTGCTTTTTCTACATGTGGCCTTAATAGAGAAATACTACAGGGCATCACCCCATTACTTGGTTGTTGGGTGGTCCATGCTCAGTGCCAAGGATTTTTTGGTTGATGTTGATGATATTTGCATCTCTGTATTCAATGGTACATGGACTGTGGTGTTCTGAACCCATTAGAAATGAGACATCTAACCTGGGGACACCATGTGGCTGCTTAGAACTTGATCCCAGGTACTAGTGTTTTGGAGGGACAAAGCCCTCCTTTTCTGCTGAGATGGAGAAAACACCCCCTCCTAGCACAATGCCTTAAACGAGGGACACGCTGGGGAAACATTGATATAATAGCAATCTCTATTCCAAGAATCAGCCTGAGAGACAGCTGGAAGTACTGATCTCTTTGTCTAAATAAATATTAGCTTGAACATTATCTGGGTTAAATCTAGAGGCGTTTTGCTCAGTAATGCTTTAAAGTGCCATGTATCTGGTGCCATATAACTGATGTGTTGGGTGATATTTTTGATTCAGTAGGAGACATATTTGAATCAGATGGTGGGTTTGATTTACTGTAGAAGATATCTGTTTTGATAGATGATGCATCTCATTCTGTATTGAATAAGCAGTGATTCAACAGGGATGTGTCTGATTTGGTGAATGAAATATTGTATCTGATTTTGATCAATTTTTCCCATAATACACACATTTATTTTAATAGTGATTGCATTTATTTTAGTGTGAAGTGTACCAAGTTCTTCACATAATGTTCTTCATTATTTTTGTGTGATTTATGGTTTTTACAAGTGATAGATATATATTTCAATTAAAAGTGTTACATTCATTACTGTCTGCCATACATTCACAGTATTCTAGCATGTCTCAGATACTTTTATGTCACCATTTGTAGTGGCCAGATGTTAAAGTAAGGCATCTGGAAAGTGTGAGCAAAATCTTGTCTTTTACAAAACTAGCAGTGCATTATTATTTGAAGGTAAAATGTCTTTTTAAAGAGAAACTGGTTCTGTTTTTGCCTTGCCTAACACAAAGAGCTTCTGTAAGTATTAGTAATACATGGGTATTTCATAATCATCAGCAGCCAGGGTCTTGTCCTGCATGCACATATTCAATGAGAGTTTTCTGTTGAAATAAAGAGGTGCAGGAGTTAGCCCCAGAGATGTACATTGTTAGGGTATTATTACTCTGTTTTGTTTTGGTTTTGTTTTCCCCACAGTAACTTTACTCCTTTCCTATCCAGGAACACAATGATTTATAGAGCTTGTAATGACCTCTAATCTGTACCTGATCAAGCAATCACACAACGCAATTTGGTGTATCCTTCCAATAAAGGGCAAACTAAATAGGTTTTGGCTGGCACCAAATTACCCTTATTTTAAGTGTTTAAATTTTACAGGACTAAAGGTCATTTCCCTGGATGCTTCTTATTACATTTAGTGCAGTGCTATGAAAACAATCATATTAGGTTCAGCCCTGCCTGACCTTTTATACATTACTACTTTTATTTAATATAAAACAATTGGTACCATTAAAAAAAAAAAAAAAAAAAAAAAAAAAAGATTAAATTTATTAACCACCCTCAGGCTGATACAAGATTATATACAAGCGTAGCAAATAGAAATGGAAAGCTGCAACAGAGCTGAGGAGAGGTAATTGGAAAGTATAACTAATATTGAAACCTGGTGCTCCCCAGCAGAGGCACTCCCACGGCTCGCTGGGAGGATCAGCTTTCCTCTTTTATTCCCCCTGACGCTCCCAGTAGATGGAGGATTGCATTAGGACTCTGGAGATCTGAGCTCTTCTGCTTGAGCTTCTTAAGAGCCCTTTGCTACAGTGCTTTGTGACACAAGTCCTCAGTTTGTAATGTGTGGCAGAAAATGCTGAGCTTTTATGGGATCTTCTGATGACAAGAGTTAGGCTTTACTGCATAAAGTAATTGTCCTAAGTAAGAGAAAATGGGATGAAGAGATCAGATATATTAATGTTACTTAAATCTGATCCATATGTATGTTTATTACTTCAGTTTTTAAGGTGAGAAATGTGTTATGCATGAAGCCTGAAGTGTGAGATAGTCTTTACAGCTTCAGAAGGACTGTGAGATTAGACAGCTGCCCTCACCTCAGCTGTGCCTGGCAGGATATGTAAAATAGTGATAAAGTGGCTCATCTCCTCTGATACAGGCGTAGCTTCAAGTTGAGTGAACTCTGCCTCCTGGAAGCTATTTCTGGGTTTCCCCAGGAATATTCTGCATCTAAGCCCTGCTCTCTCCTCAGAAAGCTGCCTGCTTTGGAGAAGGGAAGGACTAAGTGATGTAAAACAGGCTGTGTGACTTCAGTTCAGGAAAACCACTACTACTTTATAGTGTATGTTTCCTTTTGTTTTGTGCTTTCTTAGTACATGAACATGTACAGGGACTGGAAGTTATTCCTGATGTCTGTAGGCCCAGCTCTGAAGCTGAAACCTCACCTCCATCCTCAACAAGGTTTCTCGCCACGTGGAGTTTTCTCCCTACAGTGAATGGCTTGGGACAATGTCTAAGACCATGTTCTCCTCCAGGCTCTGGGCCCATTTTTGACTTGCATACAACACATAAAATGTGACATGATGTTAAATAATAATAACAACAACCACCTATTCCCCCTTTAGTCAGAAATGTGCTTTACTACTGAAATTTAGCTTTTTGAGAAAGAAATTTTGTAGTTTGTCAATGTTTGTGCATACACAACCAACTTTCATTTTCAGCTCTTGAGCAGCTATCACAGTGTTCAACAGTTGGGATTTTTGATATTTAAATGCTATCAAACTGTTTAAGATTTTATATTAAATTGTATTACACGTTCATAAAAGCTATGAGCATTAGTTACTGTTAAAGACAGAAAAAGGAAAACAAACAAGGCAAAAAGCCTTTAGGAATGTCTACATGTAGAGACATCCACAGATAAGTGACAACAGGACAAGTTTCTAACCTTGTAAAAAGTTGTCATTTTACTTTCTTCTTGAGCAGCTGGGCTATTAAATTACCTGGGTTGTGTAATGGACAATACACAGTGAGGCTGCTGGGAATGAAGTATAAAACCAAACATGTGGCTTTTTAAATTTCTTCTGACTTGTTACAGAGTGTAACGCTGCATTATGCCATATCACATTGGTATGATAGGCGAGTGAAACAAGACAGTTCATGCTAATGATCAGGAAAACACAGCGGTTTGCTAGTTACCAAATTCACTTAGAGTATTCCAGGACATTTGGAAGTATTATGGGAGAGACAGTTATTGCTGAGAAGAGCTGAACTGTAATGATATTAGGGAAGTGAAAACCTTATGTTTGCCTCTGTTTTTACCAAAGCATGAAATGTTCTGTTACTGTAGATCTGTATCTTCTGCCTGCTTTCAAATAAATGGTGAGCTGCAAAACCAATCGACTAGGAAGCAGATCTAAATATTGAAAATACATCTAATCTCAGAACAGTTTGTTTCAGACAGGTGTCTGGCTTTATGGCCTTTATGCCCAGGGCACATTTGTGTGTTGTTTATGAATATAAGGAGAGAAAGCCTACTGTAAATTTGTCTCAACCCTATCACAATAATAGCACTTTGGAAAACATAAATTTTTTATTAAATAATAATAGCACTTTTGGAAAACCAAAATTTTAATAGTCCTACAAATTTCCCTGCTTACTGTTATCAGTGAACTTTGTTTCCTCTATCTGGCCGCACATACAATGTGCAATATGAACACGGGCTGGATATTTTACACTTTAACCTTATGCCATTTTTAGATTGTTTCCTCTAACTTTTCTCGTGCACCCAAATTATGTAGGCCAAGGAGTGATCACTAGTTTTCATAAAATCGATCTTTGTAGTCTGAAAGCAGAAGCTGTTTCCAAACCATTCAATATAGCAAGGACAGCTGGAAGTGCCCTAAGGTCATATCTGTCTCAGCTGTGATCTGCCCTTCGCCCATCAGTTCCTTGAAGTGGAACAGTTTTCACTGTACAGTAGTTGAACTGGTCAATTCAGGAGAGGGAAGGCAGACAGCACCAGACAGAAACCAATTTTTACCTCCTATTAAACTCCAAATACAAAAAGTGAGAAGTGCAGACAATCTTGTCATCTTTCTGTCTCCCTTGCCTGCTACCCACCTGGCTACCTACAGGGGAGTTCAGGACTCCATTCAAACTATTTATTGCCCTGCTGTGTTTTTTTATTGCTGAACTTTATGAGGGCTGGGAGCATTGCAGAGGATGGGTGAAGGAATTTAAGCACAGGGTATTTGAAGTTGCCAGGGGCTGAAAGGAAGCATGATGGACAGT
>NW_008634119.1:36182-48623 GCF_000691845.1 Merops nubicus
CACAACAGGGTGTCCAACAGCCCTAAAAAATGGCAACACCAAATTATTTTGTTCTTAGGTGAGGACCTAGAAATATTGTCCTGGATTAATAAAGCAAGCTGGGTTTGATAAAGAAAGATAAAAAAAAAAAAAACGTTCCTTAGATCTTAGTGAATATGATCTTTCCAAATGCCTTCTCAGAATCCTGTGAGATACTTGAGATGGGCACAATATTTTCTGTAGAGTTCTGAATTGCTTTTACAATAAAAAGATTCTGATTAACCTCATGCACAGAAGGCTTTAAAACATGAACACTGTCATTTTCACGTCTTGAAAATAATTCTGTAGGAATGTGACAGGGTTTTTGGCTTATGCAGTGGATTAAGAAAACTACCAAAATTCCATTATTAAAAATGTCTGTCTTTCCAAAGTCAGTTAGCATTTCTGAAATAGTTTCAAATATGCACTTGAGTATTATAATGGAGAACTATCATTAGAAAGATTAAGTAAGGTTTCTTAAGATAATTAGCCTCATAATCTGACAAATTGGCAACAAACTTCACAAAACTTCCTTTGCTTCTCTGTTTGTTTTTTTGGGGGTGTTCTTTTTGTTTGGTTGGTTTTTGTTTTTCCATGTTGAAAACTGTCTATGTAATTAGAAAGCTCTTTCTTGCTGATTTGGCATAAAGGTGTTACTATGTAGTCAAGGCTGCAGTGTTCTTTCTGATTATTTTCATAATGTAAAAATGTATCTTCTGGGCTTTTCAGGGATCAAACTCTTTCAATCACTGCTTCTTATTTTTGCTTACTACTTAATACTTTGGACTGGCAGTATTTGAACTTCTCTTTCTTCATTGACCTCAGGGAGCTTCATTTAGACCTTAAATATATTTATTTTACAGCTAGGAAAATGGGCAGCTTTTGGTGCTGCAGTTATCATCACTTGGATGGAAAGTGGCAGCTCAAAGCATGTAATACCACCCTCCGTCCTCTTCCACTCCAGGGTGTGGTTGTCTGCTTCTAAACCCACAAGCTTCACTTCATGTGGACCTCAGGTTGCTTCTTGAGGTTACTTTTCACACATGCCAAAACCCATTCTTATTACCTTATACAAAGGTCTCTTCCTGCAGCGTTACTCTTGTCATACTCATTGTTAACCCCATTTCCTAACTGAAGAGCTGAGAGAAGCTAAGAATATGGTTTCCAAATTCAGAAATGCACCAATTACATGTGCACAGTTACCATAGCTGCACACTCATGCTACATATTCTGGAAACCAATTAGGTGTATTAGATTCTCTTTCCAGGTACATTTGAACTTTCGACATCAATATTTGCATACTGGAAAAGCAGTTGTGCACACCTGGACAGAAACAGTCCCTGAGGAGGTCATTCAGCAGATGGATATCAAACCTGAGCCTGGATACCCGCTCTCTGAGCTGCTGTATATCTTTTATTAAGTAGAAAATTTACTGTTATAAGAAAGTTTCTCCAAGGTTATATTTCCTGTTGAGTTTAAAAAGGTTTTCTAGGCTCTTAGTGCCACTTTTCCTATTGTTCTGCTATGAAAAAGCTCACTATGAGCTCTGCAGCAGTGTCATTTCTAAAAGATGGGTATATACAGCAGTAGCACGCATACTTTAATAATCAAAAACTTATTACTGCAACAAAAATGTTGTTTCAGCTCTTTTTCTATGCAGCAGAACAGTGGCACCCAGTGGCCACTCATGCAAAAATACTAGCCAATAAAATTTTGCAAACCTGAATGTCAGTGCAAACGAAATGGAAAGAAAAAAGAAATTAGCACTTGTATGTCATTTGTTCTTATATGCCTCTAAGCATTCCTTAGAAACCTGTAAGCCTCAGACAAATTTCAAGGACCTTGCATGTTCTCTGAAGCATAAACCTGTGTTAATGCCAGAATATATGCGTGTACTTTTAGGTATGGGAGTAAGAATTCAATTTTATTGTGTTACTAAAAATAAATTACCTTATTTTTGCTTTATTCAAAAATAATCTTTTTTTGTGATTGATTTTTATTGTGGAGGTATCCCAAATATCCTCATATTCATCATCTCACTGTAGTATTTTTCATTGCTTGTATGTACTTCTAAAACTGTAGCATAGAATTATTACAGTGATTCTGAGGAAAATACAAATGTTTCCCAAAAGAAAATAGGAGAATGTCTTTTCCCCACTTTTCAAATGTATTTTGGATTTTAACATTATTCTGTGATTCTATAAGTATAAGCATTTTTACATATATTTAATTTATCTCAAATAATCCTATTTGAAAAACTTTGCCTGTGAAGTACATATATCCAGAATGTACATGAGAAGGATTATCCATGGAAAATTCAGAAAAATTTTTGTCCTGGAGCATGCAGTCATAGCAAGCTAACCCACAGAAAAAAAGACAACTTGCTGATCTCATATCATTGGCCAAATTATTATGAGATTTTGGCTTCAGAGAATTATTGAAAAGCTGTTAACATTTCAGGCAGTTTTGTATGAAGCATCTGACTCCCCTTCATGACTGTGGGTAGTTTCCTCATCCCAATAAGATTTACATTTGCATGCATATGGCTATACTGTATGTATATCTTGGTATGTTTTTGTACTACAGTTGGGATTATAAAATTTCGATGCACCTTACAGCATCAATGCTGCAGGTTTGGCCTGAAGCACTCAAGACATTAGTTTGAAGAGTTCCCTTTTTCCTCTTCTCTCGTTTCCAGAAAGTACTAAAATTTTAACAAGCTACTAAGGGAGTTTCCTCATCTAAACTATCTTTACCCTGTTTAGTTCATTTCAGATCCACTTGGCTGTGTTGCATATTTCTCTGAAATAGCAAACTGTCTTATGAAGAGAAGTGATTAAGTGTTTGCAATTGCCATACTCTTGCCTGTGAAAATGTTGGTCACTACTGTAGGTGGTGACAACTTTCAAAAATTGGAATGTACAGGTGCGTCTGCTACTTGGTGGACTAAACTGGGCAGGGGGACTTGTGATTAAAGATTTGATTATTATAGGACTGGAACCTTTCATTGTGGAGTGAGCTGTCACTACTGTTGCCTCTCTGTCTGCAATTCCATTTTAGATCAAGGAAATATTTTCTATCAAAAGTAGTTTAAATTTTCCCATGAAAAATCTAGGTATAACATTTAACATGCTCCATCAACCCCCCTGTAGATAATCTGTACCAGTTCATACAAGTGTTATGTGCAAGCAGTATGAGTAAAAAGTGTAAGCAACTTTTACATCTCTCTAAAGATTATGTGCAGTCAATGTATTTTAGATAATATGTAGGCACACATTTGGCCCGTGTTTATATTCGGGAAATTTAGTATCTAACCTGAACCTGAAATACATGTTAAGTAAAACATCTAAGTTTTACAGCAGTAGAAGAATTTCATGCATTAAAGACAGAGCTATTCTTTCTAGGTTATAAAATATTTCTAGTTTCAGGAAAGTTTAACAAGCTAAGTTCACTTTCTTGCATATTGGAGGCAAAGTCAGTTTGATGTTTTAATTGATAATGGCTTCTTAGCTTGAAAAGTCATATCTTATGTTGAATTACTCTAAATCAGACAATAAAAATGATTTGAAGAAGAACTCTGAAATAAAAAATATCAAGACTTTGAATAAGGCATTTTTAACATCCCTTGAGTCAACAAAATTGCTTTGTGGTTGAGACTGTTTTTATATTATTAATAGGACTGTACAACAATTTCCTACAAATCCCTTATTCCATTGGAAATACCTCTTTCCTAGTGCAAACTTAGAAAATATGCATATGGCAGAAGGTCCTAATAATTGTGAAATTAAACTTAAAAACTCCAGGTATTCAGGATTTGATTGGAATGTTCAGTTGCCACATGAGTAATTGCAGTTGGACATGCCTTCTCTGTGCAGTCTGTTCTTGACTTGGAATTTTTTTTCCCTGACAACTAAAAATGTGTCAAAGTTTGAGGGATAAAAAAGTAGATTTGTAGTGAACAGCTTGTAAAGTACAGTGGCACTGTACTAAAAAGTAATGCCACTAGTAATCAATTGGCAGATGGGGAAAAGCAAATTTAGACTTCTACCCCATTTGTTGAAAGCAACGCTTGTGAGCAGAACTCTGAAAGCCTTCTGGAGATGGGGCAACATAAGCAAAGGATGTTGCCTTTGAATCACCTTCTTGGTAGTTTTTCTGGAACAGCCGTCCTCTGTTACAGATGTCTTATGGTCCCACTGAATATTGAACGCTTATGGAATTATTTCAAGGCTTTGCATGGCAAAGTGTATGAAATCAAAAACTGAGGAGAGAGATGGTCATCTTCTGGTATGCACAGCAGCGTTTGTGTACGGGGAAACTGGGAGAAGATTGGCCTTGTCCTTTCAAGAAAGTTGCAGGTCATAGAAGACTTGTTCCTGCAGTAGCCGAGACCCCAGCCAGTGGCAGATGTGCAGTGCAGGGGGACAAAAGAGATGTGAATCTCTTTGCAGAGAACAAAGAGGAGTGAAGCAAGCTCTTGAAGTGAGGACAGTTGGCTGTTAGATCTCCATAATGAAATGAGGCTAGAAAATCTCGCACTGAGGACTTTGGCATTAACACCTACGAAAACGTGCTCTGGCAGTTGAGAAGCCAAGAGAATCCAAGTGCAAGAAGGAGAACTGGAGATTATGTGAAGAATAAATTAGAGAATTGAACATAGAAATATTAGAGTACAGGCAGGATTATGAGTGGAACAGAGAGTTAAATGAAAGGGGAATAGTTGAAAGACAGATGAGATGTTTAGTACATTGACACAAAAGGGTAGGCATGAAGTCCCTTAAGACTCCAGGATTCACCTCAGAAGGAGAAGATTGACAGACCTTTAAGAACGAACCTGAAAGAAGGGCTTGAACTTGTCCTTTGTTTTCTTGGAGGCTGGCTACCTGGGAAGAGGATGGAGTTTTCAGTGTGTCTGGAGAACTGAACTAATTAATGAGGTGAGGCAAAGGTTCAAACATACTGAACGTACTGAGGAAAAGAGAAAGGCCTGAACTCCTGAGAAAACTTGATCATGCCATATATAAGCCAGAAGTTCTCTTTAGACTGTTATACAACTCTGAGATGCATTGAGAATGTTTTACAAGTGCAACTGGATTTGCAAGCCTGAAAAAGAAAACATTAAGATCAATAAAAAAAAGAAGGTGCAAAAAACTTCTTTTTAAGCAAGCCCTGCTTGCACTCTTAGAAACCTTGGAGAAGGAGACCTGTATTTCTGAATACTTCCATCTTAGAGCTCATAACCCATCTTTTCTTCAGCAGCTCACAAATATATTGCACAGCTATGTGGTAGCCCTTGTAGGTGATGTAGTAGACTGAGTATGATTGGTCCTTTGTTCTCATTTTTGTAAGGTGTAAGCCTTCATCCTCCTCATCCTTCCCAAAAACCTAAAATACCAAGTAAATACATCTGTGAACCCTTTAGGCCTTTACCACCCATGAAGTGTAACAGCTAAGCAGTTAACATGTGCAAAGCATGTAATACAAATTTTAAGAGCCTTCAGAATGCATATGCAGCTCTGCTGAAGCTGTGTGCATAGAGTTGGGCTTTATTTGAAATACTTTTTGTTTGGTGCTTTTTAAAGTTGGCAGCAGTACAGTGATCTTACTCAGGCTGCTGGCTCCTCTCCTGTGGCATCAAGAGAGCAGGGAAAACTGGAGAGGGCAGCAGCAGGAGATTACTTCTGGAAGGTTTATGATTAGACTTAAAAATCTGGGTTTAAAGGTACTGGCTTATGTGAACAAGAAAATGAATTGTTCTTTCTTTTTTCTAAGTTAGGCTTTTCCTTTGTTAAGAAAAGAAAAGGGAAAAGAACCTTTAAGAACAAAGAGTCCCAGGTGTGTCTTTTGGTTGCCACCAGGGGTGTTGTATCAGGATATGGCTGGCCACAAGGACTGTGCTCAGACTCACTCTGCAGCTGCGCACTCTGCACCGTGCAGGAGCCCCACAGCAGGATGCCTGGATTTACTACCCCGCTTCTGCCACCAGCAACTGACCACCTCTTCATCCCTCCGTGCCCTGGCCAGCTGCTTAGCAAGGGCAGGGAGCAGCCCTGTGCTAGAGCTGACCCTTCTTCTTCACACAGTCTGTGAACTTATCTAGGTTCACAGGGAGAATCAATAGATGTCGATTCAAGGTTTTTTTCTAAATCCTAAAGGTCAGCCCTGGGCAGCGTGGCATGTTGTCTTAACGAAATAGCAAGAGAAAAATTTTCTGCTGGAGAGATGATTTACTGACTATATGGATATCCAGAAGGTTTGGGGCTTGTATTTTCTGTTATAATTGAAAGCTGAGAAAGATGCTTATTTACATTTCTATGGATTAAGAGGACAGTGCCTGTACAAGGAGTTTGTTTGTTTTTTTTTTCTCCAGATGACTCAGAAGACACAATGTCTGCAGTGACTCAATCTCAGTGCTAAGTCTCTCTGTTGTCATTCATGGCATTTCCAATAAAAGTGATTTATTGCCTGGCTGCAAGTCAAGACACTTGATCATTATCATCATTTTTTCCCCCACATCAACCTTTTCCCATCTTATGCAAGTCCAAGCTAATTTAGATAATGTCAAGATCTAGGCCACTCCTTAAAATTTTTAACATGGTTTTTTCTTCAGGTCCTTCCATCTCATTCTTGAAACATCTTTTGTACTATCCCCAAGGCAGAGCTGGAAGAGAAGATTAGTGGATAATTCAGTAGTTAAGCTATCCTCCAATATTTGATATGCCTCCAAGGCATTAAACTTTCGCTTCTATCTGTTAAATTGCTGGGAGCTTTCTTCAGTGGTTAATTATCTTTATGAAATATGTGGGGTTTGCAGTGATGCAGAACTTTGAAAAATTCTCCTCACAGTATTGTTCCAAAGGTGGACAAATAGGTATTATAGCTTTATCTCCATTGTCTTTGGAACATGTGTGTATGTATATATGTGTACATGTACATATATGTGTACATGTACATATGTGTACATGCGGAATAACAAATTTAAAAAAAACCCAAACATTTAACCCTTCTTTTAAATGTGACATGAGCCTAAATCACCCCTTTGCCTCATTAGCTATGAATGCAGGAATTCTCTCTGAATATTTCTTACATTTAGTGTGAAAAGCAAACTAGGAAAAGGGTTTTTAAAGGATTTCTTTTTCCCAAATTGTCCCCGTAGACATTTTCTGGAAAGGATAATCCATCTTAAAACACGTTGACTTGCAAATTCCTCATGCCCCTGGCAGGTCTGAGGAGTGCTGCAGCAACTAAAGAGGCACCAGATATAGTTCTTTCCTTCAGCAATATCCTGGGGAAATTTGTAGAGTTGGTGATGGGCTTAGTGGACTGATTTGAGTGTGTGGCTAAGGGGAGGCGACGGTACAGGCATAGTACAGGGAACAGAAACTACTGTTGGCCCTTTATGGAATGGGGGGGGAAGGAATTACCATGCATGATTTTTCCCCTTAAATTACAACTTGACTGTTCTTTGTGCATATTCCTGTCCTGAGTGCAGTGAGACATCCCAGATTTTTTCACTGGCTCAGCAGAGAATTATTTATGTGTAAATATTGGGTTAAATTCTTTTAAAATATGCCAGTCAATGCTTGTAAAAAACCACCTATTTCACCAGACTCATTTGAAATGTTTTTGTTACAATTTCTGATGGTATCTTACAGAAAATGAAAATATATTATTCACACAGCCACTTAGCATTTTCCATTCTATTATAAGAATGCTAACATTACTCATATCACTATTGTGATACAGAGAAAAATCAATATGATTTAATTACTAGTGGCCTGTGCTTCTTTTATCTAAGACTACCACTGCACATATGGTGGTCCTGGGGCAAATTCAGGTGTCACTGAATTAAGTTCGTTCTGTGTTTGTAATGAAAGTTTTCACATCCTAGGAAAGCAAGCTGTGCTGTATTCTGTAGAACTCTTCAGAGGCTACTATATAGATATATGATGTGATTGGTATTTTCTTTGAAATGGATCTGTACTGAATCAAGACACTGTAAAGCCTATGAAGACCCTTCTTCATATGGGAAAAATGAAAAGGGAGTATGTGCACTCCAAATTCTGCAACACACTGAGTCACACATCAGTTGTAGAAGTAGCAAACAGCAGGTAGAGCCAGTATCTGAAACACTTGAGGCCAGCATGCTGTTTCTCAGGAGACAGGCTGTGGTTTGTTTGTCTGTACCCAGCTTACACGATGGGTTCTTTTTTCCCTCTCAGACCCCTTCCTCTCTGCAGCCCGTCTGGGCTGGACTCCCAGAGCCGTCGGGCTGAGGAGCGGGGAGCTGGGAGGCTCAGCACTGCTGACCAGAGAATTGTCAACCTAATGCATGTAAGGCAGAGATGGACCACCAATAAAGGGACACAGTATGAGCCTTCCTGCCACTTTAACTGCACTCCTATAAACTGCAAAATCTGAGCAGGGCTGAGCAAGCAAGATTATCTGTACTTCAGCTTGTTGGCAGATGAGTATGTAGATTTTCTACTCAGCACATTTGAGGATAGCTGAATTTCTGCTCTTTACCATTCTGTAAATCTGCAGTGTCATACCCTAAATCCAGACTTTGCCAAATGCTTCTCTTTTTAGTTCAAAGAACTACATTGAGTTAATTTGCTTTTCTTATGCTCCTCTTTTTCATGATCATTCGCATGGTTCTGTTCTGCTCATCAGTTCCTCAGGGTAGAGCAGGGGAAGGAATACACTTCAAAGTTTTATGAGGGTACACTCACAGAAGCTTAATATTAAATTTAGACTTGACGAGGTGCATGCCAGGATTGCTCTCCTTCATTTCTATTCTGCTATGCAGCTCTCTAACTCTTGAGTGTTGAACATGCCAAGAAAGTTCAAAATATGGGATAATTTTTTGGGGAAATGGTCTGCTTAAAAAGGAGTTATTCCTGAGGTTGTAACAAACCACTCAAGGATATTCTGGGAGCAAAAATAAAATATGTGCCAGATAAATAATTTGTTCTGAATTCTTTGCCTTTGGGTTCTTAAAAGAAAAACAAACAGACAAACATGTTTTGCAATTAGTTCTGAACTTTTACCTATTTTTAATTTTAATATTTGTCATATAAACTGCTAGGTAAATTTTGTGAGCAAACTTTTGAAGTAGACTTCCAAACAAATCCTCAACAGTGAAAACTCTTTAAGAATTAAGTTACAATGCTATCTATTGAAAGGAAGGACCAGTATTATTTTCATCCTGAGGCTGGAAGCGCCTCTGTAGCAACTGGAAATAGAGTTAAGCTTGCCAAGAGTTTCTTGTGAAGCAGATGGAGAGGCAACTAACAACCTTGCTGAAATCTTGTTGGCTAAGCCTTCTGAGTATCCACAGAGCTCCCAGAGTTACCAATCAAATTAACTTGATCACTGCACTATAAGGAAGTATTCTTCAGTCTTGTCAACAACTGTTTCAATTTTGCACTGTTCCCCCTCCCCAAGTTCTGAACAAACAGTTAAACTCTCAATTATCTCTTCGTGTGCTTAAGTGTGATTACAGGTCTGTGGCTGATTCCTGGAGAACTTCAATGGCCGTGTGCACCTTCTTTTCTTATAAGCTTTATGGTTTTTTTTTTTACTGATAACTCAAAAGACACTCAAGAAAATGATAGTTACATGCCTGCAGGCTTTTAATCACTACATAAAACAGTGTTATATAGGGCTATATGCACTGAAGGACAGAAAAGGCATGTGTTCGATTGTTGAATAAGACTTGTTTGCAGAATGCAAAGAAGCAGCCATGGGCTCTCCCAGCATTCTCAGATATACAACATGATCCAAAAGCTGATTGTGAGATGATGCTATCAGACTGTGTTTTCTTGCTGCCTGTGGGTTCTGAATATAAATCACAAGCTGTGTATGCTTCAGGTGATCCTCTTTGTTCCCACTGTGACCTTATAGTAAATGTATTGGTTTTTCATTTATATTTAAGTTCAGTGAAACTGTTAGGAATTGCTTCCATATCCACACAAACTAAATATTTCAGACACGTTGTGTTACTAATTAGCTGTTCCCTATCAGAAGTAATGTTTTCTCTTTTACAAGTCACCACAACATGCATTCTGTTTGTTTCTTATTCTCACAGACATGCAACCAACAACAGTGGAATCAAAACTTTATTTAATTGACATTTCTTCCTTTTCAGTTGCAAAAGAACTGTGTCTGTACAGAAAGCACACTGTGAAGTGAGTAGATGTAATGTCACTGATGTTCTTTCTCTGCTCTTGCTATGTGGTACTGAGTATTCGGACCCATGTCTGTGTGTCAGTTTAATTATTAAGAGCTTCTCAGCCCATAAAGCCAAATTATGCTCTTTGATATGCATGGAGCCCCTTGTCTGAAGCAAGACAAACTATAGCTAGTCAATTGTACATCATCTGGCCTTCAAGCCTGCAATGTTCCTAAGCAGCCAAGAGTGAAGATAGCCTGCATTTTCATAGTGAAGGAGCTTTGGGAATCACAAAGCAATGTGCTGCTGCATGGGGCAAGAGTGGAACTTTAAACCTTTCCAGAGAACACGGGTGACCAAGACTTGAAGACAGCTTTGAAAGGAACAGCCTCAAGTTCTGTGTATTGAGGCATTCATCATTATCATTTTCACTGTAAACTCCAGGACGGTTTACAGCAAGTTGCAGGAAGGACAGGTGGTGCAAGGAGCCCCATTTCTCCTCCTGAATGTACAGAAGAGTAAGCCATGAATCATTTGCACCAGAGAGAAAAAAATGCAGATTGCTTATTGTCATAGAATCGTTTGGGTTGGAAGGGACCTTAAAGATCATCTAGCTCAAACCCCCCTGACCTGGGCAGGGACACCTCCCACTAGACCAGGTTGCGCAAAGCCCCATCCAACCTGGTCTTGAAGACATCCAGTAATGGAGCATCCATGGCTTCCCTGGTCAACCTGTTCCAGTGTCTCACCACCCTCATGGTGAAGAACTTCTTCCTCACATCTAATCTAAATCTACCCTCTTTTTAGTTTGAAGCCATTATCTTTCATCTTATCACTACAAGCCCTTGTTAAAAGTGCCATTTTGGTGTGGTTCTGTGGGAGACTTCCAAGTAGCAGAGGGGGAATAAGGCAAATGAATTCTGATGGTGTCAACACTGGTTTATTACAGAAGAGCTACAGAGAAGTGTAGGGATAACATGATGCTATGTGGAACAGCCCTATCACAATCCTGAAGCCTCTGTCATTCCTTACCAATGATCTGTAATGGCACTGCTGTGGCCAGGACTTGCCTTATGTCTATATCCTACTCATTGTAACAGCAGTTAGGTTTTGATCCTGGCTAGCCCACAAGGAGTGCCTAAGATATGTGCACATCATGACTCTCCTGTCTGAAAGCCATCTGTTCTGTGCAAGCCTGTTGGCAAAAAAAAAAGCTTTCTCATTTCATGTTTATTCCTACAACTGCAACCACAGAGAAGCGTCATGCTATATGCAGGCAAATCCATCTCTTCGAATGAAGGCAATTTCCTGTTTTCAAGAACCTACAATCAGATTAGAACAAAAAAACCAACATGCAAATTTAGTAAATTCACTAAAGATGTTATTGACTTGAAGTCAGATGAGCCTGAAAGTGTATATCCTGTTTATCCCACTTTATAGCTTTCTATTATTAGTTTGCCAGGGCTGACCTGGTAGAAGTTTTCCTGCAGAAAGTTCTTGGCACTTCCCTTCTTTAGAAAAAAGAGACAAATACTGACAAATGGAAAGTCATATACAAATATACATACAGGTCAAATATCTCTTTTTCTCCTGTAGAAAACAAGCCAATCTACTCAAGATACACCAGGTCCCTTAGATGATGTAAATTATCCTGACGTTAACCCAAGTCTGTGCTAAACCAGACCTGAGGCTCTGACTCTGGCATACAGGAGAAGAGTTTCCTATTAGAAACCTGAAGCCTGCTGAGAAGGTGGGGTCCTAGGCATCTGTGGGGCTTGAACTTGAATTCTGAAAGGTTTCAGGATTGTGATGGAGCAACTCTGTATAGCACCACCTCATTCCCACTTCTGAGAGACACGTAATTTCTTCCTTAAATCTACTTCCTTTGTAGGCAATGTTTTCACACAACTCCATCCTAAAGATATTCTATATTTGCAGTTTCCCAAGCTAAGAACATGAAAAGAAGCAGTGATCATTTCAAAAATAAACTTTGAAATAACTAAATAAACAAACACAGCTTGGAAATAAAACATTTGTGTAAGCTTAATAGTATGTTAAGTGAAATAAGTACTTCACATTCATTTCACAGAATCACAGAATCATAGAATGTTAGGGGTTGGAAGGGACCTCCAGAGATCATCGAGTCCAACCTCCCTGCCAGAGCAGGACCATCTAGTCTAGGGCAGGTCACACAGGAACATATCCAGGTGGGTCTAAAAAGCCTCTGAGGAAGGAGACTCCACAACCTC
>NW_008634120.1:0-14741 GCF_000691845.1 Merops nubicus
GTACCGACCCCTGAGGGACTCTACTAGGTGGTACTTCAGTTTGATGAGAAAAATCTGAGTTTTTCTTGATGTCACTGCAGTTTTGCCTTCCACTGGTGCCTTTCATCTGTTAAGCTCCAAGTTGTGCCTCTTGTACACTCCTTGAATTGCAGGCATGTAGCAAAGTGTTCAGAACAGGAACAGTCTCGGTGTGTGGTACATGCTGTACAGGCATTTTTCTTATATTCAATCTAAAAATGCACATATTCACATACACACACAGGCAGACCACTTTTTGGCTTATCAAACTCCGTATTGTTTTACAACATAAAGCTGGTGTGTAGCTTGGAGAAAGATGGAGAAAAGAAAATAACTTTTTTTTATAGAAAGCTGTAAACTGCAAGGTGTTTATTCAAGAGTCAAGGGCTGTTCACAAGAGCTATTCCAGTTACTTTTAGAGCTCTCTCTATCTTTTTATTTGCGTAGAAACATTTCAACATTTGTCCCTTTCTTTTTACTTTTAAATATAATTTAAGTGGATTTGTAGACAGTTTGAACTCTCTCTCATTTTTCTTGATTGAAAGGGTTGCAGAAAGACAGGATAAAATCTAGAGGCATAGGTCATGGTTTTGATAAATACACTTCAAAGATTGCTGCTACAGGAATACCGTTATAGCTGATGTTTTCACAGCTAGTAAAATTTCAGGTCAAAAGTTTTCACTTGCTTTGTCAAATATGAAATTCACCAGAACGAGATGAGGTCTTAATTTAAAAACAAGAAAAATAAGATGATTGTCAGAAGTGGGTACAAGATGGGATGAGTTATTTCCCCACCACACGCTCTCCCATAGTGTCTTTAACATGAAACCAGGCAGGCACATCAGTTGCCCACTCCTCTCTGCCATCACACCGCAGCCCTTGGTAAACCTGTGTGTTAATTCACACAGAATCTTTGAGAACTTATTCCTCTATGGGTCACAACCCTTCAGGTGTAATAATGTTTGCAACCTGTTTGCACCAATTACTTTTTTTTTTTTTTTTCTGATGCTATTATGCACTACCAACCTCGTCAACAACAACACCCACCTGCTTTACTGTGTCCATTTAAACAGCCAGCGTCTCTTCTGATAAGGTTGTTTATGTTAGTGTGTAACTACTCCAGCTACAGAAGTTTCACTGCCATCCAGGTTGCAAAATGAACACTAATGGAAGGAAATAATGCTCTAAGGATGGGAGGAGAAGCCAAGACTTTAGCTGCAGGGTGGTTTGTTATACAGGATGCAAGCTTGGACCTCCAATTCTTTGCTCTGGCACTGATTTCTCTGAAACTATGAGCAATTTGGTTTACCTCTGAATCCTCCTTCCTCTGAACCACAGTGCTTACCTGTTTTAAGGTTTAATCAAGGGAGCTGTAAGAGTGCCAGATACTGTATAAAAGCAAGAGGCAATTATTAAAAGTGCGCTTTGACTTTTTAAAGGTAAGATACCAGATGCTGGGTAATAAATCTCATTAATGATGATAGGTAAATTGTCTTATTTTTGAACTCTGATGTTATTTTTTTCCTGACTTTTGTTCCTGTTTAATATTTATTCTGTTTTCACTGTTTGTTTTCCAAAAGTGCTGGAAACAATTAGATGACACAAAGAGCTATTTTCCCCCCTAGGGTGTCCTACCACTTTCAAACCTGTGTTTAAGTTAAGAAATTATTGAAGCACATTGTTTTGATATGGCTGTAAGCAAAATGCTTAGCTTTCAGATTTTAAACAACACCGAGATTTGAAATCTGTTGAGTAAAGTTGCAGAGTTTTAACACAATTTTAAATGTTGAAATTTATATGAGAGATTTCACTGACCTAACCTATTTGTCGTTATAGGTAGGTATGTATGTGCATGTCTACTGACATAAAAATTTTTGACTTAATGGATTCTGATTTCTCTCTCTTGGGATGAGGAAAAAATGTCTCCTGTTCATTCATGATGAGTAATCTGCTTCCTGTCCACTTATATCAACAGCTCTGAACATGGAGCTGCAAATCCAGTCTGAACTTGATTGCTGTCAGAAGTGTTTCTGCAGTTAAGAAGCTGCAGTGTAGTACTCAGTTCCACATGAGGAGAATCAGATGTGCTTTAGGATTTGCTTTGCTCTGCTTTTCAATATGCCTCAATTCTACAAGTTAAAAATTATGATATATTTAAAGTTAGCTGCTGCATTTTACTCACTTGCTCTTCTTGAATAAAATCTGTCTTGCAATAAGCAAAGGCAAAGAAAAAAAAAGATCTGAGTTTGGATCATTATTTGTCTTTGGATGATGAGTAGAATATTTACATTGAGGCTTTCAGACAAGCAGAACACAGAACTCCTGCTTGAGCAGGAGGACCCAAAAGTCTCTGCGATAAATTAAGCCTCAGTTTCCCTTTCCTACACAATTATAAGAGTTTCACAGAAACACCTTCATGACATACTGAAAGAAGGACTACTCTGTGCAAAAGGAAAATATCCTTAGTAAGGGTCATAAGAAATACCAATCACGAGAAATACTGAAAGTCCAGTGAAACAGAAGCGGATGTTTGGGAGCACCTTTTTTTTTTCTTTTTTTTTTTTTTCCAAAACAGATGTTGCTGTTTCATGTAGGGAAGACTGTGATAAATATATGTGCAGGTGGTGTGCTTGTGTAGTCCCAGGTTTGCTGGAGATGCTGACCCACCCAGACGTGGGCACATCTATCTATCAGGCAGTTCCTCTCTGAGAAGCATCCTGTGCTGATTCCCTGACTCATACTGTAAAGAGAGAGACCGACCAGCCTCGTGCTTAGGATTTTACGATGGAGCGTAAATCAGGTCTGCCTGTACTTGACCAAGGTTGAAACCCACAGTGCTGCATGGTAATTAGATTTTTAAAAGATTTTTTTTTTCCTCTGGTTTATTTATATAGCGGTAATTACCTCCAGCACACAGTCGCAGTGACTGCTTGTCTTTCATGACCATACTTTTACCCTTTCATTTGACTGTCCTGTGCTTCTGTGGCTAATATAGAGCTTCATTCATTATCCCTGAGCCCCTTCCCCTGCCAGCCCTTGCGCAGTGGCACAGCAGGGAGCACAAGGTTATTCTGTGGCAGCTTAAGTGGAAGTGGACGTGAAGAGCTGAGCAGGAGATGTGTCCCTCAGCACTGAGCTGTCAAGATTGCTCCCACACCTTCCTCAGAGCCGTGGTGTACATGGGGGAAACAGGGCTTGCCTGGGGGCTTTGAGACCATATTTCCTCTTCTTTCTGAGATTTTCATCTTCCAGTGATTCTTTCAGCCCTAGCTCTTTCTGGGGCAACTTAGCAGTTGTACAGAAATGCTCTGTAATAAACACCTCATTTGCCAGCACTCCTTATCTCCCTCTTTGCCTCTGCTCTCCTTCCATCACTTCCCAGCTCTTCCTCCCATGCAATAGCTTCTGAACTCCTTGCAGGTTTTGAAATTAATTTGACAACACTTGCTTTATTGTTTTAAAAGTTGTTTAGTTCCTGCACTTTTCATCTTGGTATGAGAAAAGGACCATCAGTTAGCTTCCTACAGAAAAATCCTGGTTGATCTCATTGTTTCAGACCTGTAGGAAAGTAATTTTTTTTGCAACATCTAGTTCCTAGAGCTCTTGTTGCTGCTTTGTCTTTCACAGACGCCAAGAAATCCAATTATTAAATACTCATGTACCAGAAATCATGACTTGTAGGTTCAAACCTTAGGGAGATATTTGTTTCTACCTAGAGTCCATTAGACAAAGACCAACTCTTTTGGCATGGCACTTTGACCATGGAGAGTCCAAACTGTGCTGCATGGTCAGAACCATGCAAGATACACTGAACTTTTTTTGATCTTTTTGATCACTTCCTTGAGCTCTAACCTGCTAAAAGCTGGGATTTAAATTAGTCTGAGTTAATCATCTAGAATGATCTATTGTCTATGGAGAGAAACGTTTGGAGTGTAGTCCATCTTGTCTGGAAGTGGGGCAAAATATCTCTTGAGGTGCCTGTCTGTCTCTATTAACTTCTGAAAGCAGCTAGATGACTGCCTTAGAGCAGAGCCTAACTTTGAGCTGGCTGCAGTTAGGGAAGGTGATTCCCATGTGAGTCAGTTTGCCTGGGGTCATACAAAGATCTTAAACCTGGAGTCACTCTGCTAGATCAGTGTTTGAGGTAGGAAGAGCTAAAGTGAATGCCTGCTGCAGCTCTCTAGGGTTGTGCTCTGCAGGGTAGGATGTAGTAGATGCTGTCTCGTCTCCAGTGGCTCCGAAGAGCTCTGGGTGTTGCCAGTTGCTATTACTCAATGTACAACAGCCTGCTCCTGGACCAGCAGAAGCATGGGGTTTCCCTGGAATTTCTTTATAGAGAACGTCATAGGCCTTCAAGTAAAACAGCTGTGAAGGTGAGCATTTTCAGGGCCTGGACAAGGAAGGAGCATGCTTAGCCACATGAGGTGGTGACTCTGGTTGTATCAGGCAAATGCAGCCAGCCAAACAAATGCAGCTCCCTTTGCAGTGTGAAGAAAAATAGGTTTTAAAAGCATCACCAGCCTCCCCAAAAGCAAACAATGTTGGTGAGTCAATAAATGATGGAGTTCATAAAGTGCCATTTACTTCCCCCTCCGTCTGCAGCAGTAAATTCAGATCAGACTCTCAGTAGCTGTCTGGGCTCAAAAGGGTCTTGATTTCTTTTTCAAAACTGTGGATGACAATCCCTTCCCTTCCCCAACTTGTCAAGAAAGAGTTGATATGACTGTCAGAGGAACAGTGTACCTGACGTAAGCAGTGGTTTTGTTTCCACCCTGCGAATTTTGATCTAATTAGGAATGTTCAAATTCAACTCATTTTTAATGATGACAATAACACTGAGCTGGCTTCCTCTTTTTATGGAAAGCACTGCTTATATTTCATCATTTATACAGCTTCTTGTCAGGATCTTGAGTGAACAGGATCTGTCTGTAGATATTCCATAAGTTCTACCTTCAGGTAGAGAAGACCAATGAATCGGAGGACAGATAATGTTGATTTACATCTAGGGGTAGGAGACAGAGAAAGCACTGCTATGAGGTGTTGGTGTGAGCAGGCAGACCTGTGAGACTGTCATACAGTCCAGCTGCTGTCAGATCTTGCTTCACATATTTGACCCATGAGCTTGGCTTCTTTAAACCACTGAAGCAATCTGGACCTTTCACGGCTTGTGCCGCTTGTGAATCTGCTGTCTGATTTACAGCACTTGCAGCTCTGGAGGAACCAGGTCTAGTTCCTTCTCTGTCTTACCCAAACTTCTGTCTTTCACCACCGTGCCTTTGGCCTGACCACCTTGCCACATGTGCACAGTGTGGTAGAGACCCGGGCATGAGCAGCGATGTACAACTTCTAACCATGGTGTTGCTGTCAGGTTATCTGAGGAGCGGACACATGGCTCTCAGCACACCACAGACCTGTGCCAATATTACTTTCTGACAGTGAATACAGCCCGTGCTGAGCTCCTTGTTTTGTTTTTCAAGGTGCTAAAAGTACATGCAAAAGAACACGTTCCCAGTGTTACTTTTTTACCCTCTCTAAGACAACGCTTCACATTACCATTCATCTGCAAAAAGCCATTTTTAACAACTGCAGGTCAGGAGTCTGTTCTTCTTTCCTAGCTTCAGCCCACAGGGATTTCCATGATAAAATTTTGTTTCAGAGCTGTGTGCTGTATGGAGAAATATGATTCAACAGCTGCCCTTCCTGAACTGTGTCCTCAAAGTAGAAGCAAAGCTTTTATAAAGCTGGCTGGAGGGGAACGGGTCTGTATGCGTGTGGATGGGTGTATGTGTAAATGTCACACATACAAAAAAGGTGTTGCTCTGTTTCCTCAAACAGCCTCTGAATTCCAAGTACTCTGCAAATAGTTGTCTCTGGTCCTTATTCTGCAGAAGCAAGCTATAAGCAGCTAGGGGAAGCAATGAGATTGAGTCAGGGCACAGGTGAAGAGAAGGCTGAAGCACATCCTATTCTGCATGAGACTGAAGGTTGTTTCACATTCCCTCACCCCAATGGACTTTGCCTTGTTTCAATACCAGGGTCCAACCCAGTGCCTATCCTGGCAAGTCTAAATAAATGTAAAGGGGACTGATGGAAAGCAGTTGGCTATTAGATATGCTGAGGTACAGACTGTGTCATGAAACCTGGGCTGTAATTTAGCAAGTTTTGTCTCTTTGCTCTCTCCATCTCTCTGTCTTTATTCCCCTTGTTTGGAGGGCGGTGGGGTGGGGTGGGGTGTTACTCTGAGGATTTAGGTGTTTGGTTGTTTGGTGTTGTTTGTTGGTTGGTTTGTTTGTTTGGTTGGTTTGGTTTGTTTTTTTTTGTTTGTTTTTGTTTTTTTTTTTTTTTTTCCTAGCCTTCTCCTTTCTGTAGATTTTCCTCCTCTGCATTTTCTATAAAGCTAATGTTTTTCCTGTGCATCATCTATGTGCCCCTCTAGGGAGAAGCTGGACCTGTTCCCTTTTCACCCACAGTCTCTACTTCCCCTCATCATTAGATGTGTGAGTGTGTTTTAGGGTTCTGTTTAATCGTCATTATTGTCCTGAAATGACCTACACACTAAAAGCTGCTTTGCATTCCTGAAGGCTGGTGTGCAGTAATGACTGGTCAGCTCCTCTCTGGCTGGGTGGGAGTTCCATGACTGATCACAGCTCAGTTCCTCTTCTCCCTCTCTGCCCTCTACCCACACACCTACACCCTGGGGAGTCCGGGCAGAAACGCCTTCCCCTGTCCCCCCACAGCTGATTGAAATCCTTGTTCCATGGATTAAGACACAAAGGTCCTAATTGAATTAAATTGCTTGGTCTCAGCTCTTTCCTTTGAGGAGAGAGTCCAGAGGACAAAAACCTTCACAGGTTTTTTTCACATGGTTCAGCACAATTGAGGCCTCTTGCTCTGAACAAAGAGATGTGAAGCTAAAGGGAAATTGCACGGCTGGTTGTTGGACCTTGTCCTTCACCTTTCTCTTTCTGCTTCCTACCAAGTGCATAGAGCTGAGAAGATGGTCCAGTATGTGAAATAACGTGGATCTGCATGGGAATCTTTTTTTCCTATACTTTGGCCTGCATGAATAGAGGGGCCAGAACTACCCTGGCCCCATGTGTGTATTTGCTGTCCCTACTGTCACTTGCATTAAAGACGAATGAGGATAGCAACGTTAATCTGATGTGGCTTTCACAGCTTTAGTTGCAAATCCAATTTCTTGATGGATGGGAATGTTTACGCACCCCAAATCTCAACTTTCCTGCCTTCCCCGCCTCCTAGCTAGTGTCAGCCAACTCAGCAAGATCTCTGTCTATAAAATATACTAAGCAAGCTGCAACTTTGCAGTCTTACTGAGATTTATGGACAAGCTTAAATGATAGAGGATTTTTTTCTTTTTTTTTCATTTTTGTCCTTTTAGGCTTTTATAAACAAACATTTTCCATGAGTAGCTTTGTTTGGAGGTCCATGTCAAGCCAGCTCAGCTGATGCAGAGACCTTGCCTGCCTTTTGCAGCCAGAAAATCGAGAGGTGAATTTCATTTTCTGAAGCATGGAATAAAATTTTTACATATGACTTTCAAGACTTACATCTCCTTTTACTTGTCAAAATGAGAGAGTACTGGGGTACTGGAGAATATTGAGGCAGATGTGAGGAGATCAAGTGCGAGACAAAACTTTGACAAAGAATCGACAAAATAAGCAGTCAGATCTTGATCAGTTTTGGCTGGAATAAGACTGTAGAGAGTTGGGCATTATTTATTTCACCACACACTTCCTCATGTGACTGCATCAAATATGTTTTTTTCTCTGAGCAAAGAAAAAGTGCAATGTTTATTTGTGTTTGCATGTGAATGTTAATCTGTGTGCCACTTTGTGTGACTGAAAGGTGTGTGGGGCAGAAATCATTGGTTGTGACTACATGAGAAGATTGATGCTATGCAGAGTAAGTAATCAAGGCGCTTTTTAACCTCTCTTAGTGTGCAGAATGGGTCATATTGTCACAGCTGGTCCCTTTCTCCAATAACCACAATGACTTGGTGGTACTCTCCCTATGCTACCTAACTGATAACCATAAACCATTTGCTTTTCAATACATTAGTATCCTCTTTGTAATCTCTATCTGTTCCCTTCTCTGACTTTCCTTGAAAGGACAATGTCAAGATAAAAATCAAATATTTACTCTTGCATGTGTAGACAAATCCTTTCTGTGTTACTTATAACGCTTCAGATTATGAAATTGGACATGATTTCAATCCTCTAATTGACCTGTCATCATTTAGTTTATTTACTTTAGTTCTTGTGATGCTCCTGGATTGGGCAGTGAAGTTAGAAGGAGGATGGTTTTAGTCCTTTAATGTCAGTAGAAACCTTTATATCAGGTGACAGCACTAAAAGGAAGAACCTTACACCATCAGGTACTGTGAGAGAGCATGATGTAGAATCACCTCCCTAAAAATGTTACCTTCTTTCTCTGGTCTTTCATGAAAGAGTTTCAAAATGTAACTTGAGGAAATTTTTCATTAAAGTCCTACCCTTGCAAACCTGGTTGGTAAGGTTTCGTATTGATCCTTTATGCACACCATACTGTGAGAGAAATGCTGTTTGGTAGTAAGGGTGTAAGTCATGTGCCCCGAAAGCTTCATTTGTGGTAGTAATAAAGTCAGATGAAAGATCTATGTTGATCTCAGTGTTATCTTTCTAGCTGTATACTTATCTATGCTGTCAGGCAATTCTGCTAATCCAAAGGGTGTCAAGATGGTATTAATGAGAGTATGAGTCCTTCTGTGATAGATCTTGGAAGGCCTTCTATTTTCAGACTTCATTGTTGGAGGATTGTCTTATGTTGATATGCTTCAAAGGTGTGATATGAAAACTAGAATTTTTCTACCTTCTGAAAACCAAGTTCTAGTAGATATAACCAAGTCCATTTGAGAGATCTTGGTTTAGGCTTTACACTGAATTGTTTTTGCTTGTCTTGAAACTTACTCTTGATGAAACATTTTGGGGACACATTGGGAAGGGCAGAGTAAAGAAAAAAATAACATCCTTCATCCTTTCCAGAGGTTTAGGAGGTGAAAGCCACTTTCCTACCAAATAAAACCAGGAAGTTTCAGCATGCATGTTGGTATGGAGCCCAGGGTACTTGATGACTGTGCACACCATTTACAGGACTATTTGTATAGTGTGCTGTTGAATAAAGAGTATAGACACACTCAAGTCCTCTTGTGTATGTTCAAGAGCAACACTCTGGGATGCTGCAGCTATTTTCTTTCCTTAGGGCTGGACATTGCTGCTTGTTATAATGGACTGTTTGCTACATTTTCATCACTCATGCATATGAGAGTCATTGCTTTGGTCAACACTAAGGACTGACTGATTGTCACCCTGAGCTGACACAATATGAACTGGAAGACTGAGAATGCAGCTAGTGGTGCACCTCACCTTGCATCAGACAGAGATGTGCTGCTTACAGCCTGCTCCAGTGAACTGTAGGAGAAAATCAGAAACAAACAAAAAAACAAACAGACTAGTCGTGGCCTGGAGCTACATAGTTTGCACTCTTCTGTCACTGTACACATAAGATTTAAACCTTATTTAGAGATTAATCACCGTATTTTTCATCGACGGTAGTTACTGTTAAAAGGATTGCTTTTACCTTCTACCTAGGACCATCGATAGGTAGGCTGTGCTTTGCATATGACGAGAAGTAAGTGATGACTGTTATTTTGATTGCTTGTAATGGATATTATGAAGATTTTAGTATCTTCCCTTTCCTTCTGGTGTTTTTTTTTTTTTTTCTTTATGGGCAGTGGGGTGAAAAAATTTAGATGTCACCATCACTGCCCATGAAACAACACTAATTACAATGCAGCTTTTCAGTTTGTTGCTTGGTTCTCTTAATTAGCTGATAGTCGGAATTATATTAGCTGATAGTCGGAATTATATTAGCTGCAAGCATTAGGATGGATGGTGTGGGTGTTACTTGCATCTTTGCTTCTGCTTTGGTTGGTGGCCTTGACTGAGGCTGTGAGGTTTTCTGTTCCTGTATCTTACCACTAGATAATAAAACTTGGCATCTGCATGTTTTATTGTAACATGCTTTGAATCCTAGTGACCAAACATCTCAAACCATTACTCCTGCAGCTTCAGCAGTGGGAACATAAGAAGATATGAGTGAAGATGTCTTAACTTGAGTGATCTTTTTAACCAGTTTCTTTCAGGGATCAAATATTGCCCAACCGGTTAATGAGACTGCCTCCTTGGGCATTCGGGTACAAAGCTGGTGTCTCAAAAGAGGAGCTTTGTAGAGGAAAGACTCACAATTAAAAGGTGAAGTGGCTTTTCCCAGATGAATTTCTGAAATGGAAAACATAATTTTGTTTCACTATGGATGTGCAAGGAGGGCAAAAATAAGGAGAGTGATTGAAGGGGAGAGAAAACAGAGTTAAAAACTGCAATCCGTATATAACGGGCATGGTCAGTTGAAGAGTTAAGTAACAGAGACTTATTCACTCATATGAATTAATAATTGATTCAGTAACAAATTACTAATGTTGCAGTAGTCATGGTGAATCAGATAATAAATGTGTCCTGTCCAGGGAATGCAATGTTGTTAGAATTCAGCTGAAATTATTCATAAATGTGCTACTTTTCCTCATCTCCAACTACTGCTAGTTTAGCTTTTCTTTTTAATCTTCCTAAGCTGTCACATTAGATGGTGGAGCTAGTCACATTCTATATACAGTGGAATATTAAGGGGAACTGTGGAGACATTATGTCAAATTTCAATAGATAATAGACACAAATTGAGAAACAAAGTACCTCCATCCCTTTTTGCACTCCTCATCTAGCTCAAAAAAATAAATAAAATAGAAGCCCAGAGGCTATTTAATAGCATTCACATGTGACTTCTGCAGATTTTCTGCCCCTTCCCTCTCTTTCTGCTTGCACATCAGGTCTCAGAGTTGAATGCGATATGGAAGGAGCTCTGTGGACTTTTGTAGCCTTTTGGTAAGATGTTCAGGCTCCTGTCTAAAGGGACTCCAAGGTATCTGACCTGCAGAGGGGATTCACAACTCCTACACACCAGTCTGAGAGGCCACTATAAGTCCTTATGTATGTGAAACACACTTCACCAGTGAACCTGGGACAGCAAGTGAGGTCTTGTTGTGGTATCTGAGACATAAGAAAAAAAAAAAGGTGTTAGGGATGAAGAACCAGTAAGTGAGCCATAAATGAGAATGCAAGGCAGAGGGAGCAGGCTTGCAGGAGATGAAAAAATGCTTAAGAACATCATAACTTGGATGATGTAAACAACAAAATTTCTCTAGCTTATCAGGGAAAGTGACACCAAGAACTAGCACCTGTAAAAGGAAGACAGACAAAAATGATAAGTAACTTATGCTTTTTTTTTTTTTTTTTGTAATCAGTGAGTGTAATTGACCTTTATCATAGCTTCAAATTGGTGAATTTTTTATTGCTTGAAGTTTTCAGATCAACATTTGAATGACTTCCTAGAAAAGATGCTTTTGCCAAGAGCAAGGTTTTAAGTAAGTGAGTGGAAATTGTGGTGTGTAATGTTAAGGAGGCGAGATAGAGAAATATGGTCTTAAACTCTTTGAACATAGTCTTTTAATACATCTGGAAAATGACAACAGTACAGAACAAAACACATCAGTATCAGAAGGAAAAATGCTGGGGAAGTTATAGAAGCAGTCAAAGACTGCAAAGAAGGAAGATAGGAAAGGCAGTGTAGAATAGAAGACTAATAGTAAGCAGTCTGGCAGAAAGGATTAGAGGACAATTTGCAGGACAACAGAGGGATAAGCTGTAGAGTATAGGACATCTCACATTAAAATGAGGAAAAACTGAGGAATTCACATGCTTGCAATCTTTAAAACTTAGCTTGAATTGCAGTGGACATCTTTGAAGAGGAATGTAGGTAGGGAAGTCTTCTGTCCTGTTCTGTTCATTTTCTTGGTACACAGACAAGCATGTCCCTCTGAGCCAGACAGATGACTAGGGCTGAGTTAGAGACCAGACACATTGCCAGAGAACTGCTCAGTACTCTAGAAATACTGTGCTGAGAAAGTGAAGGGAGCACAGAAGAAACAACTGAGTTCTTCTGAAACTGATTTCAGCTTTCCCTTGTTAGACAGGTATACTTTGTTCATCTACAGTAATGCCATCCAAAGATCTCAAGCTTATTGCAAATTTATCTTTCCAGTCCCCCACTCCCAAAATGAATAGTCTTGATTTTCATCTCCTTCTGAGATGTAGTTTGTACCCGGAGACTCCTGCTACCATGTGACAACACAGGGACTCATCTCTGTCTGGAGACACAGCAGCCAGAGATGGTTTATCCATGCAGAGTGTGATCTCCCAAGCTGGATACCAACCAAGATGACGCTGTCACTGTTTGCTTTCAAAGATACCCCAAAAACCACCACCACCAACAAAAAACAATCACCCAAAACACAAACCACTGACATGGGATCCAGAGTGATCACACAATAAGAGAAACTCACATTTTCATCTCCCCCTTATTGGCTTCCTAGGTACTAGCAGAGAACTCTGAAGCCCAGCAGAATAAGCATCACTCCCTTGCAATCACAGAAATGAAGATGCTTCTCTGCTTCCCCTGATGGTTACCTAAGTGGTGTGGTGGAAAGGAGCAAGAGAGCTGTAGTGTCTCTGTGACTGCAAATGACATCAGAGCAAAGAGTAGGGGACTGGGGTTGGTGCCACATAGCAAGTCACGTGCAGGATGGCTGTCTTCACATTCTCCTACAGAAAGCTCTGTGTTTACTCACGCTCTGCAGCACACTACTTCTCTGTACAAATAAAATGTATCTCACTGGGATGCTTGGGGCCAGAGGATCAGGGTTTACACGTGTGTGTGCACGTGCTTGGGGATGGGTATGCATGTATGTATATGTATAGGCTGCATTAGATAATGCTCTTCTGCCTCCCTCGTTGTTTTAGTATCAGATTGTGGACATGCTCTGCTGGTGAAGCTATGAGGGCCCTTTAAGTGAAGCCTGAGCTATTTTCCATGCAGCAAGAAGGACAAAAAAAAAGTGAGAATAGAGCTGGAGGGAAGTGGAAAAGACCAGAGTCCTTGGCTGGCTATTCACCCTATCCACTTGTCCTCCCTCCACTTCTATGTTCCCTCTTTCTCCTGCTGCCCAGCCCTCCCCCTTCCTTCGTACACATACACTCCTTTTATTCTCAGTAAGTTATTAAAAATGTAGACATCACTGGCTCCCAGGGTCAATATGTTGTTTTTAAATTTAAACATGAATTTCCATTTCATTGAGCCTTCAGGCCTAATGAGATGTGCTTTGACAGGAGCAGCTAGCTGGAAAAGGCATGATTGAGGGGCGAGCCAATAATATTAACTCACAGCAGAGTGTGCACACACAGCGCTGGAGCCACGAGCCTTGATTCGCTACTATCCGGAGCTCCGGCTACAGCAGGCAAGGATTTCTGCTGCAGGCCCTGCAGTGAAATGTCAAATGCATTTAACCATCTGTGAGCTCTGCTTGCTCGGGCTGGCCCAAGTTGGACAGCCTGTGTGGAGTTCGTTTCAGCTGGGATGACAGACGGGGCCAGGAGGGCTCTGGAAGTCGGGCTTGTCAGTTTAGAGGGCATCAGCTAAAACAAAGGGAAGAACATAAAGCTGTGGAGAAGGCACTGAGGTGGGACTCAGAAGATGTAGGCTTCCAATGACTTGCTGCATCACCTGAGCAGATTGCTTCACCTTTCAAAGATGATCAGGAAAGGGGTGTTCTCATAGCCTGGTGTTAGAGATCCCTCTTTTCCCTGTTTGGTCAGTAGAAAGGGCAAAACTCACCTGGGGAAAGCTTACAGTGCACAAGCTGGGTGAAGTTGCCTGTGGAGAACGTGATTTGTCCCGCTGAGTTTGTATAAAGAATGCATGGGAGTATCTTTCCAGACTGCACAGAGGGAAAAGGCAGTTTCTCCAACTGCTTGTCCAAAAGGAAGACCTACTCCTTGTTGACTATAAGATGGCCCATCTCACCAGCATGTTCTGAGTGCTGACAAAGGACTGTAGGATCCTGAGTCTACCTGTGCCACCAGAGAAGATTGTCACTGCAAATGACATCTTCCCATATTTCTAAGAGAAGGCTCATTTGAGAATACCCATTACAGCCGGTAGCCCTTACCCAAAAAAAAAAAAAACAAAAACAAAACAAAAAAAAAAAAAACCAAAAACACAACAAAAAACCCTGTGTTCAACTATTCCTGAGCTTTGTGAAACCGTAGATCAACTGTGGCAGAGCAACAAGGCGCGCTTGAGGAAACAGGGAACACCCGTGCAGAGTAAATGAGGCACATCTCATTTTTCCAATTCCCTACCAGAAGAAGCACTACTTGGAAAGAATGAGAAGAGGTCCACAAAAAGGAAGCAGACAATTATTTGGAAGTTATGTCCAAATAAGGATTAGTAAAAATGTTGTGGCAGAACCGTGTTTGGGAATAACTAGGTATTTGACCTATCTAGATTTATATGAAAAGACTTTGTCCTGAAATAGTAATTTACCATTGATAAATTAAAAAGGGAAGGTGGAAAAGAAAATCAAGGTTTGGTAAAAAAATGGTTTTGAGTTTCAGTGAAAAACTGATGTTTCCCATAGACTGAATCAAATTAATATGCTTTTTTTTTTTTTTTTTTCAGTCATTTTTTTTTATCTGTGTATATAGGAAAATCCATTTCCC
>NW_008634120.1:14929-23707 GCF_000691845.1 Merops nubicus
CTGTGTGCATGTTTATAAAATATAAAGAAGAAATGCAGCATGATATTAAATGAAAAGTAAATCAAAGTCATAATTAATAATAAAGGCTGCTGAATATTCTGAATCTTTGAAAAGGGTTGCTTTTTTCCCCCCTGGATCCAGTGAGCACTCATTCGTATGAATAATATTACATGCATGAGTAATCCCTTTGAACTCAATGAAACCCAAGTTAAGTATGTACAGGAGGCCTATGCAGGATGGGGACCAGGAGTTTTAGCACTCAGTTAAAAGGGAAACTGTAGTATTATGTTTGTACTGTTGTTTCACTGTAAATTAGATGTAAATAGTAAGTCTTCCCACTTCTACTTTGCCTGGGCTTGACTGGAAGAGATACCTTCTTGATGCCTAAACCCTTCAGGACTTGAATATTTCTGGCCTTTAAAATGTGATATTTAGCTTTGAGAGAGCAAATAACAACCACTGTACACTATTTTGCACTTTTCTCCCGAGACTCTTCCAAAGCACTTTTGGTAACATTAACTATTGAGACCTGACAGCTCCTTTGTTGAGGACAGGCTTTCAGATGGGCCATTTCTCCTTCTACCCCTCTCTGATTCTGCACATATTGTTCACCTGTATGATGGAATTTGGGCTGTCCATAAAGCTTCACCTGGTAGAAATCTGATTAGATAAGAAGCTGAGTTTCTATTTCATGTTTTTTCTAGAAATAAATGTCTAACCTGTACAGTCTTAAAATTAAAGGAATTTTTTTTTTTTTTTTTTTTTTTTTTTTTTTTTAAGAAGCAGTTCAGTATGTCTTAATGTTTGTCTTTGGGAGTGCTGGGCACTCAATTCTCATTTTATAGACAACTGGGTAGATAAAGGGGAAGTCTAATTTAGAGTATTGTGCCAAATATCACATAAATCATTGCTGTTAGAAGCAAAAAAAGAAACTGGGAGTACCAAATCCCTTGCTTTATGTCCTGGCTGACACTTGTAGTAGGAGAGACATGAACTGCAGCAGCAGAGATGGTGTGAGGATTTGCTGCCTTAACATATAGAACGTTTTCCATAAGCTGAGTTTCATGAGTCAGCATTTTGGAGGGTAATAACTTACAGTAATAAACAGGGAAAGAACACCAAGTTTGTGTGGGTAAATTTGGTTCTAAAGTGAGTGATGTACTTCGTGGTAATCAGGTACAGTTGTGATCTGAACCCTTTAAAGTCTGTGAAATATGTTCCCTGTTGGATAATTCCAGCTTTGTTGGTTTTTTTTCCTCCCATATCTTTTATTTTCTTTCTTTTTTTTTTTTCCCTTTCCCCCTCCCCTTCCCTCTAGCTTTTGCTGTCTTTAAGGACAGGTACTTTAGTGGGATACTTTGCATTGCCACTACAGAAAAAGAGAATAAGGAATGCAGCATGGAGAAGAAGAATACAAATTTCTCCATTCACTATTTATTTCTGTGATCTGGGGTGGGAAGCTGCTGTGGCCTCTTTGTGGAGGTTGCAGGTGGGGAAGAGTGAGGAAAATGATAAAGCGGATTCAGGAACAGCAGTTCCAGGTAAATTTTTTTTTCCCATCCCTGTGTCTTTCTGCTTAGTGGAGTCTTGCAGCAGATTCAGGCTTTTCATGTTCACAGAGAATTGGAAGCTTAGATCTCTGACCTTTTTAAAATCCATTTTGAGTCTCATCTTTCAGAGATTTAAACAAAAGATTTTGACCTAAAAGGCCATTGTTCTACACTTTCTGATAGAGGGGATAAGAAAGACAGAGGAAGGCGGGCAGAAACAGAGATTATCTGAAATGGGACCCGCTGATTTTGGTGGTAATTTTGCAAGCGGGAGAGGGAAGGAGAGACCTGTAAAGTATCCAATCTGCTGCTTTAAACCTTCAAAAGAGACAAGATTTGAAGTACAGACAGAGCCACCCTTGGCATAATACTGTTTTCCTTGTTATAGTTAAATTCTGTGTTAAAGGAAAAGATCCTCCTGATTCATCATTGCCACCATAATCAATTATTTTTATTGCTTTCATGTCTGGACCCTGAAAAAATTTCTCAAATCACAAAGGATCAGAAAGGGACCACTGTGCATGGTGGGAGCTGAGACCACTCTATCCTAGCTTGAAATCTTCACTCTTGATAATGATTTTCTTTATTCTGCTGTCATTTCAAATTAAACATTAGTAAGAGTTATGAAGAAGATCCACCCCTCAGCCCAAGTCTTTTCTTTACCTCTGTTTGGTTTTTTTTTGTTTTTTTGTTTGTTTGTTTATTTATTTATTTTTGCTATTACTGGAGTGTCATCACTGCTCTGCTCTCCAGTGGGAAACATCAGTGGGTGTGTAGAGAAAGGAGACCTCTGACACCAGAGGCATAAGAGAGAAAGGATTTGCTCCTTAAGAAGGCCATAAAACTTGCTCAGGAAAGGCTAGAGCTCTTCTCCCTTTTGCTCTTGGTTGCCCACCTGCAGTAGCATAATACATGGGCATGCGTTCAGTAAACACTCAGACTGACTCCCATTAGAGTGATCTGGTGGGGGGATGTATTGAAGCAAACCTGCGTTTTGCTTGGATTTGAGCAATGTTTTTGGTCTTGTTTCCAAAGACAACACAGCTTACTCAGTTACACAGTCCACCCACAACTGTTTATCTGCTTCCATGCTGCCCCCATTTCCATCTACACAACCTCATGATATTTTTGAACCTATGAATTAGTTTCACCCACATTTTAAAAACCCTAAAATATTTGATGATAATTGCAATTCCTCTAGTTCTGCAAAGAATGGCAGACAAAAGTGATACAAACACATAGCCCTGCCAAGGGCATGGGTGGGCAAAGTTCATCCAGAGCAGTAGATGTCCAATCTGCACCCACGTATCAGCCAATGCAACTGGCACAAGCAGTACCCTGTGTTAGCTACAGAGCTCACAGTTTTTTGGACAGAGCGAAACTTACAGAAAAGGATGGATTATTGGGTTAGGAGAACATGGGAGTCCTACGATATAAATCTGTAGTAAAGCCAAGCTTCATTAGTTTGGCTTCATAATTTGAGAAAGCAATTATTATATCCAAAGCTTTTGCAGTATATGGAGGATCTGCCACTTAGCTTAGAAATATGTGGTGTCCCTGAAAAATAGCAGTATCACTGAAAAACCCAAGATATGCACAGTCAGTCATGAGTGCATTGAGGCAAATGGAAGAAAAGTTAGCTGGGGTCTGACAAAGCAGCAACTTTGGGACAGTTTAGAGCAGAGGCTTTAAATATAAGGCAGAAGCTGCTCTACTAAAAAGAAGAAATCTACCCCAAACAAGAATGAAAATGTGGAACTAGCTGTTGCTGGGCATTGTGAAGATCAAAAAGTATTCTTGGAGGGGGAAGTCTGAGTAAATAAATAAATAAGGATATTAGGCTAATTTGTACTAGGTAAATTGGTACTAGGCAAATTTCCAGAGAAGGAATCTATGGTGGCTCTGAGATAAAATACCCCACATAATCTAACTCTGAGAAATGTCCATAATTGCTGATATCCAGGAGATAAGAGGCACTGGCTATGGGGGTTGACCTATGCTTTTTTTTTTTTTTTTTTTTTTTTTTTATCCTCCATCCATAAACATCTCCTGCTTACTGCTTGAAACAGGTACTGGGCTTGAGGTATCATCAGCTGGCTCTAGCACTGCTATTTCATTATTTTGTTCCCCTTTGTTGAGTATTCTGAGTGCTGCTAAGGCAAGAAGTGAAGCTTGAACCAGGATTCACTGGGAAGGAGCCATGGACAGATTGACAAAGCTGCTGTGGGATGAGAAACTGATAATTGTAGCAGATTTATGATGACCTTTATAAACAGGCATTGGAACCTTGAATTCGAAGGGGAAGTCGTTAACCCTTCTGCAGAGATTAAAAATAATTTTATAGGGTATTTTGAAGTATGCAAAAATCTTCCTCCTGGTGACATACTTTCCTTTGGGTCTGATCTGAAGAGCTGTGCATTCTCCCAGGGGCAAAGCTTCAAATAATAAAGAAGTGTGCAGGGGAAGAAGCTGCTTTCACACTTCATAAAAGCAGGACAAGTTTCCACCAGGGAGCCAGCAAGCAGGGTCCCTGCAGGACCTGCAAAGGTGTGCTTAAAACAAAAGTGAGGCAGGTTAAGAGAAAACTTCAGTGATTAGATCCAAGGGGCCAAGTGTTCCCTATGTGTAATAATCTGATTATTGCATGTGACATCAGCAGATTTATTGTCTGTGGTTCCACTCAACCTTTTTTTTTGTGAAAACAACAAAGATGTGATGATAAGGTATTCTCACATCATAAAATATTTCAGTATTGTAAAGCTATCTGAAAATCTTAAGGTATTTGAAATATATGGAGTATTTTGTTTAAGAAAGGCAAAAATATGCAACATGATGAGAACAATGGCGGATTTCCTGAGGGTTTGATAGCCACTGCATTATTCGGAGTACTAAAGCTGCTAAGATTTTGGGATGAGAGTGGAAATTGTTACTTCCCTAGTGTGTAATAGGAGAAGCTGAGGCAAGGAAGGTTGAAAGAACCTCCTAGAAGACATATATAGCGAAATTCTGAGCTTGTGGTTTTGCTTTCTTGTGGTTCTTGGTGTTTGTTTGGGGTTTTTTTTGGTTTTTTTTTTTGTTTGTTTGTTTGTTTTTGTTTCTGTTTTTGTGTGTGTGTGTGTGTGGTTTTAGGGTTATTTTTGTTTGCTTTTTTTTTTTAATTTTATTTTTTTTTTTAGGAAAAAAAACTTTTATTGTTTTGATAACAACTCAGTGGGAGTTACCTGCCACTTGCTGCACACAGTCATGAGGAACTACCAAGTAACTGATCAGTGGTGTCCTGAGAGGCTTTGCATCACTCCAAGAAAAGGTTCTGCCCATTGTGTCCACTTTGTGAAGTACAGTGGTCACAATTCCTTTGAATGGATATCTCCCTTGAAATCCAGTGGTCTCAGCCCACAGGTTCACCACGGACCATTGGCAGTCAGAATGACCCTTGTTCCTGTGGTGCAGCATACTTTATTCTACCCTTCAGAATACAGTGTCAATGTGAAAAGGGCAGATGTTGCCTAGACAAGATGAAGGAAAGGTGGTAAAAACCATTCCAGACAACATGGATTGTGTGACCTAATAGGAATATTTTTTCCTTCTTTCTAGAATAGATAGAAATACCTGCTATAAGGGCCTATGGTGGTTAGCTGTCTAATAGGAAGTATAGAGGCTGCTAATTCATCTGCATTACACTGCCTCTTAGCCACCACTTCTGCTTGACCACAATAGACCTAGTACTCTCTCTGGTTTCAATATCCAGGATGCAAAAAAATTACACTCTGCCCTTTCAGGCAGGAGTGGGAGAGATCAATTTCCTGGTTAAGCTTTACCCTGGGATGGCTGATCAGTCAGGAGAGTATCTTCCTTCCACAGCTGCCCATGGAGGAAAGAACAGCAGAGAGTAAGCCTTGTCAGGCTCTCTGTCCTTTCCAACTCAGCCTTGGTGTCCAAGGCACCTCAACATAGCTGCCAGGACATGTTCAGAAGAACAGTGATGAATTGAGGCACAGAGAGGGTTGCTCAGAGCTCCCCCAGAACATGTCAGAGAAGACATGTCTCTTCTTGTCCACTTCTTTTTCTTGTCCACAGCTTGTCCATGGCAAGTGGGACCTCCTAGCAAGGCTGTGGTTCTGGGCCAGAGGGGATTTTGACAGCAAGGTTTTTCCCAGGTTAAGAGTAAAAAACAAGTCATTAGTGTGGGACACTGGAGTTTGGAACAAGAGCTTATCATGACACAAAATGAAAGTGGATAACTGTTACTCTTATCTATTTGTCTTCATTTCAGTGGATTCCCCCTTCACTCACTCACAGCCTCCTCCCATCCCTTTCTTTTGGGTGAATAGCAGTTTTTGAACAATCTTTTAGAAACTGCCAGCTCAGCTCCTTTGCTTTTGAGCCATATTTATCACTTGTTTCCTGATTTCTTACAAAAGAATTCTACTGTCTTGGAGTTTTACAGAGGGGTCTCTCTTTTCTGCAAGAAAAGGAAAAAAGAGACAGAAGCTGTTTGCTCAAAATCTGGAAGAGGAAAGAGCTTCCCTCCACCTTGTTGCTCTCACTGGCCTTTTCTCCGTTTTTTTTCTTCTCTGTTTTTTTTTTTTTTTCTGTCCATCCTATCTTGCTCTGTCTACCAGCATTACGTCACAGATAATCATTACTGAGAAAACCCTACAAGTTGAAAAAACTGCTACAAATGTTGTAGCTACAAATGACAGGTTTTGGTATCTCAAATAAAGGAGGACATCAGTGGAAAAGTGTGGGAATTTCTGATCTAAATAGCAGAGTGAACTGTACGTGTAAGTCCATGATGACACCTCGGCAAGAGGGCAGAAACCTGCAGATCCCAAAAGGGGTCAGTGGGAAATTTAACACAGATGCAGAAATAAACCTTCTTTTTCTGTGGCATGTGCTTCTGAATGCATCTGAACACCTACAAAGTCTCATCTTGGCCGAGGAGGAAGAGAGAGAGGCAGGGAAACACAGGTCACTCGTTTGACTATTGTGATTTAGCCCCTCCAAGAATTCTGTGGAAGAAAGATCTGGCTTTTTAGGTGTAGAAGAGCTGAGTCCCAAAGATGGTAAATGATTTAATATATCCACACAGTGACAGAAACACAAAGAGAACCCAGATATCATGACTTTCCCTATGTTTTCATGCTTTTCACCCTGTTCTCTTAATTTCTGGCAAGCGATTGAGTATTAACATGTGTGGGAACAACCACACTTTATACTCACTGAATCCAGCTTTTGAACTCGGGTAAGTCTGGTAGACTTTCCTCTTGAGTCCCTGCAATTTACAGTCCCTCCTCTACACATTTAATTGTGTTTGTAAATAACCAGTATATCTTTTGGTGGAAAAAATAAATGTAAAGGAAATGATACAGGATGGATACGTAAACTAAATCTTTCTTCTGCAAAATAGGGATAGCAGGGAGGAGTCCTTTGGTATTTTATTTCCTTCACAATTAAAAACTCTCATACTGCTGTAAATAAAACTCCAGTAACCATAGGCGGCTGGCACCATGTGGAAATCACTGATTTTCAGGCTGAACAGAACTGCTCTTTTGTACACCTCTGCCATTTATTGGCACTGAGTTGAAACAGACTTTCAGTGTGCGTGGGGTGGCAGCTGGCTGTTTGCTCTGTGCCTTGCCTGCATAGCACCCAGCACACAGATTTTCTGATTAAAAAAGAATATTTTGAGGTCGTTGCAATCGTAAAAATATACAATTATGTGTTGGGTGGTAGGTCATTACTGTGCTGACTGCATTTGTTCTTTAAGCAGCCGGAGAGAAGCCAGTATATCCCAATAGCTAAGAAAGGATTTGTACGCCTGGCTGGGGATCTCAGTGCTTTATCTGCTCTAGTGAACCAAGCCTGCAGCTCCCTAAAATGCAGAGAAATGCAGTCACTCGGGACCTTTTCCTTTGTCACTGAGCTGCACGGTCACGGACCTAAAGGGAGTTTAAGGAGAGAAGGCAGGAACAGAGCCTAGGTCAGGTTGTTCACTGAGCATGCTTGTTACTATTCTGAACAGTACATCACCTTATTTTTTGTTTAAGTCAGATATTGCTAAAAATGTGCTCTCTGTTGTCTCAATGTTTTCAGATTTTGATTATAAACATAGAACACCTTTTTTTTTTTTTTTTTTTTTTTTTGTGGTGACTGAGAACAGGAAAAAAATACTGGGAGGTAAAAAAAAAACCAAAACAAAAAAAAAACCCAAACCAAAACAAACCAAAACCAAAAAACCAAAACCCATTACTGATATAAGGCTAGGATATCTTTTATTTTCACATAATGTTTCAGACCACCATTTCCTGTCAGTTAAATATCATGTTGCAGGAACCAGGATACCTGCCCCAGGGGCTACGGGTGGGAACCTTGCACAGTGTCAGTTACAACACATATAGAGGAGAGTGGCTCACCCCACTTTTTCCATTTTGGCATCTTTTTAACACTAAGATGTGGGCAATTGGAGGGAGTTCAGACAAGAGCCACAAAAATGATGAAGGGCCTGTGAAGAGTTGACTTATGAGGAGAAATTAAAAGAACCAAATATGTGTATCTTGGCTACGGGATGACTGAGCAGAGGTGGGGGGAAGGGAACATGATATTTATCTCCATAGATTTGCAAGGATGTAAATTCCAAGGCAGGAGATGAACTGCTTATGATGGTACAAAGGGAGATTTACTAGAAGTTGTAGCAGGAAATTAAGCAAAGGAAATTTTCAGCTGAATGTCAGAAGAATTTTGTTAAGGGTAAGATAACAATGATAAATATTTATATGGTGTTTTGATAGTGAGAAGGGGCAAATGGTGGCAAGCTGATTCCTGTATCCAGTGTTTCTAGGCAGGAGGGAAGGATCATTTTCTACTCTGTCTTGTTATTTAAAAAAAGGCTTAGCTCAGAGAACAAAAAGTTGTCTCTCCATTCTGTGAAGTATAGATGGGTAAAAATCCCTGTCTAAGTGTAATTGGTTTTGGTACTGTAGCAGTGGTTTGGCTAGAGCTTAACTATGTTGCTTAGTCAGGTGATGCATAACCCAGTGGTGGATCATCTATTTCTGATATTTCTAAAGACAGATTGATCGCGCTTTTTCCTGGACAGCTCAAGCCCAAGATGTGACTACCATTTTGTGTCAGGGATTTACATTCAGAAAAACATTGAAGAACTTATCACTTAGTTGGTAAATAAACTGAAGTCAGTATCTTTACTTTCCAGCCTGGGATCAGTTCC
>NW_008634120.1:23738-30547 GCF_000691845.1 Merops nubicus
GATTAGTGTTCACTGAAGTTAATGGAAGTTTTTTGACATCCGCCCAAGGAAAGATTTCTTTGTAGGGTGGTGGAAACCCAGTAGTTGAGGACCTTGGGGCCTGAGGTAAGAATGGCAATAATCTGGTGAGAATAGCAGCATGTGCTTTGCAAAGGACAATCGCATGCAAGTCTGATAGGATTATGTAGGATAGGAAGTACCGATATCTTCTGTCTCTTATATCAACCACAGTGACCCTCATCTGATGTCCACTAAAGCCACATGAGTTTTTCGCTTGACTTTGTCAAGTAATGGGAAATCCTAAAAATCTTCTGATTTATATATACTCTGTTGAGAAGTATTTCACCCAACTCAAGACGAAAGCAGGATAGGTTTCTCTTTCTCTTTTTTTTTCTAATGCAGTGTTCATTCTCTGGGACAAAAAAAAAAAAAAAAAAAAGTATTGTTAGATGTGTAAATGCAAATTTAATGAGCACTTAAAAAAATCTCTTCAAATCAATGCAAAAATATTCCACCATGGAGTCATTTTGATTGAAAAAAAAAAAAAAAAAAAAAAAAAGGGGGGGGGGGGAGGGGGGGGGGGGCGTACAAATCATACTGTATCTACTGAAATGTGTCCAGAAAATAAGCAAAATTTCAAGCTAATGGGAATCTCATTCATTATTTAATCCACTCCTTATCTGAAATGTACAAAAAATGGAATCTAATATGGTGTATGTATGTTGTTGTCTTAGCGAAAAGACAGGGTCAAAGGCCTGCAATTTCACTTAATATATTAAATCCTACTGCAGGCTTTGAGCCAGATTAATAACTCTAGTGAGCTAGAAAATCCCAATATATATTTTTTCTAGCTCCATGCATGATGCTGCTTGATTCATAAGCAGCTCTACCACTGGGCTTTATTAAATACAAATAAAATATCTCTTCTATTGCAAAAGCCCACAAGGTGATAGAAAGAGGAGAAGCAACTGTCCTTGCTAGTTAAAATGTATTTTCCTTGGCTTCTTCCTCCTTACCTCAGCCCCTGAGTCCCTAGTCCCTAGAATATTTATACAGTCATAACACTGTGCACAGAAACCAGGGGGACTGACTGAATAGAAAGAATTTGTTCCCAATCACTGGGGCATGCTTGCGAAAAAGACCCTACAGTATTCCTTACCCTCAGGTGGACACAACTTTATTTTATGCCCACTCAGGAGATGAGCTTCAGCAGCCCAGTGTGCTCCCTTACAGTCTGGGATGGCTGGTTTGGGGCTGACTTAAGTGTGCTACTAAATGACTTGCTGGCAGTTCCACCACAAAATCTGGGCTGATGCTTTCTTTGCCAGGCAACATGTTTGAACCCCAGGCTTGGAAAGTAAGAATAATGTCACAGAACTCAAAGTCACCAGGCTGGCTTAAAAATCATGAGATTGAAATGAAAGTACAAGAGAGAGACTCTGTATATTTTTAAGGTTGCTTTGCAGGCCTTTTTGGTTTATATGTAATGATAGTAAAACAAAGGATTTAGGAGAAAAAATAAAAAATCAAAATAACATGAACAGAATAGTCCTGCCTATAAATTGCAGCACTAGTTTGTGAAACCAGTCTTATTTTGGGCAACACTGAAACTTTTTATGCATAGCTATGGATGTGCTCAAATGTCATCTTGAAGAGGGGAAAATTTACTCATGCACTTACCACTTTCTCCTAAATCTAGGCTTTTGTGTGCACAATATTCATACATGTTCCTGGGGTGTAAATGGAAAGAGCTCCCCAGAGAGTCCAATTAAATCATGTTGTAACCCATTGATTCAATGTTTTATAATGCCACAAGAAGCAGGAATATTCCTTGAGTTTATTCCCAAGGTGATAATCCTTGCATGGGACACCAGTAAAAATTCTGGGAACATTAAACTTTTTCATGGCGGTAGATCTGCTGAGGAAGATATGGTACAAATGTGCTGAAGATGGATCCTGCTCTAGAGAGGTTAGGATCAAAGTAAGCAAGTGCAGTCATGGAGAAAGGTATTATCTGTTCTGCAATGAGCAAACAGAGCTGGCCCGATGTAGAGCAAGGGAGAGGATACCTGTTAAAGCACTTTGGGGGAAGGTAGTGCCCTCTAAAGGTCTGATTTAAGCCATCACTTGATCTTTCTAAAGCAAACAGAAGAATTATGTCTTATTTAATTTATTCCTCTGGAGTAAATGGAGCTTTAAGTGTACTGGAAAAGGATAAAATAACCTCCCCAATGTAACAAAAAACATTTTTTATTTTTATTTTTTCTTAAATCATCAGTGACCAAATAGGATTGTTTTATTTTGATTAAAGCAAGCAAAAAATGAGGACTTAAGCTAGATCTGCAGGTTATCAGATATCTGGGATTGAAATAAGAAGGTAGTGGGTTTTATTGCTGATGTTGTTTTTAGTGGGGGGCAATATGGGTAAAGTTACTTTTAAAACCACATTAGTAACTTGATGGATTTTTCCACTCATTCCTGGTACAGACCCAAGGATCCAGTCCCAGTTGCACTGAGCTGCTGGAAGCAGCATGCAAAGGGACCAAGGACAATGGCAAGGCGCAGGAGCAGGGATGGTTTTCTGTTTCTGTCTGCAAGGGTTGTGTCATGCTTCTTGTTGGGGGCTGGCTGTGAAACAGCTCCGGTGTCACTGGAGAATCTCTGCTGTGCTGTGAGCAACAAGTGAGAATGGATAACCTGAAGGGATTTGAGGCTAAACTGGGCTGCTCTAGTCCTAATTCATAGCTGTGGCAGTCTCAGGACTGTTGTTCTTGCCTTATTATAGCATGTATTTCCACAAGAGAGGGAGGTCCTATTTGCAGTTAAAGGACTTGGACTACTTAGGGCTTACCACACCCAAAATGAAAAGACGGTCCTTGACCTGAACTACTCGGACACACGAACGCCTGTGAGAGGCCACGGCAAACAGATGGAGGGAGGGCAAGGTAATATAAAGTGGATTGTGATTTGGTTGGGAAGTTGCAGTGATAGCACACAAGCTGCCTCATGGGTTTTGAGTGGTTTGGAAGTGTCACTGCAGAGGTGAGTTTCAAGGAGGGATGGTGAGACAGACTGCGTAGTAGATGCCTCTGATGTTGGCAGGACTTGCACATTCCTGGTACACAAAGGTCTCTGCACAGTAGAAACAGCTGACATAGCTTTGGGGTTAAGCCAACACTATCATGCTGTTAGGATGTTTATCTGAACCGTCGCAAAAGGCTCTCCCATGCCTACCTCAATATTAAGGACTCAGAGGGTTTTGAGGACAGAAGCATCATTTCTCCTGACCTTCTGGATATAATAGAGGCCACAGGATTACAGTGATTCCTGCAGCAGGCCCCTGTCACTTGGGCTGAATCACACTAGTTTTCTGGAAAAGGCACGCAATCCTAATAAAGAGCCTTCAAGGAAGTTGGTGTTTCACTTTTATAGGGCCTGTATACATGGCTGCACAGGATATGAAATACAGTAAATACGTATTCTTATATTGTTTTTTGATTGTTAAATGGGTACAAGGGCTTTTCTGAAAAGCTCAGGGTTTTTGAGCACAATCATGTGTACTGCAGAGGCAGCAACTGAAAGCTAATTTGAAAAATTCACGCTGGACACTGGGCTGAGATGTGCCCTTTAAATGATGGTCAGTGACCCAGGAAGAATTTCCTGAGTGCAGGAGGACCTCGGCAGAATTGTTTCATGTCTGCAAGTGTGTGGCTAAGCAGTTTAAATGGAAATAGTACTAGGGGTATATTGCTTTCCTTTGGCTTGCATTTAAAGTGCTTATCCTGTACTTCAAACACTCATGATTTTACACAAACTTAAGTTCAGCAGAAACAATTCCAAACCTTAAAGTAAAAGTCAGTAAAATTCCAAATACTTATTTTAATTTACGTTTTTGTCCTCTTGTCCCCTAAATGCCATGTTACCTCTTACTCCTTCATTTCCCTTATGTAGTCCACTACATTCAAAGGGTCCACAGATGTTAAATCTGACTGGGAGCATAAGCAATGAGATTTTAGCTAAAGGAATAGGATTCAGGAACTGAGTTTTGTCTGTACCACAGAGTTGCTTTAGGAGCCCTGAGTGGGACACAAGAACTTTATGAAAAAGAGAAATTAAATAAGTGGTATTTTGTTTCACAGACACGTTAACTATCTTGCCTAGCTATAACCTAGGGAATGGGAGGGAATATGTTTTCTTCTGGGAGAAGTGATGAACATAACAGTCCTGATCATTTTTGGACAGTCTAAATGGAACTGGAAAACAGAAAATAACTATAAATTATAGGAATTTTTAAATTATTCCCAGAAATTATGTTATTTACTGAACCTGATGTTGTGGTCAATATCCTTCTGAACTCCTCCCATCAATTACATTCCCTTTTCTCTGTTAAAATCATGTCTGCCTAGTTTGTAATCTTTGAGTATACAGCCCAAAACCACACTGTTTGAGGCACTGCAAAGAAATTGTGCTAGGAGCAGGACAGAAAATTGATTAGTCCGTTTTCTCTGTTCCAACTTATAAGAAGAGTGAAGCAGTAAATAGCGTTAATGCTGAAAAGTGAATTAGATTTCTAACACAGTTTCAGCTTTAATAGTTTTTTCCATTTGCTAATAGCCCAGATAATAGCAACTGCCCTTCAATAACATGTGTTGTTTTGTTTGTATCTTTCTTCTGACAGCATCTTTTAAAAACAACATGTTACAGCTCATTCATGAAATAGTTATCAATTCTGTGCTTGTTTGTTTCTTCAGGCAAGCTAAGTATGTCCTTGTTAACACTGGCTGTCAGGCATTGTGTATCTGCAGGCTGTACTTAGCTCCCTCCTTTTAAGGGTCTCTCAGTCAACTAAAATTGCAGATACAAATTTCAGGTACTTTGGGATAGAGCTTTCAAATCCAAATGCTGATTTCACACTTTGTTGGAAAGCAGGGCTGTGCTGGACCAGCGATGAGGGCTGCTCTCTCTGTGCACTGGCTGAGCTGTAGGCAGGAGCAGTAGTGTCCCTTGAACACCAAGGATGCTGAGACAAATTGGCGTCTGAATTCTACAAGCAGGATTATTTTAGTATCACCTTCTCTAAAACTGCTATTTTATTAATCTCATAAATTCCTCCTTAAGAATGCTTCTACCCTCCATGCTGTTCTTGTCAATTCAAGTTTTCTTATCTCCTCATTGCTGTAACTAAACATTTTCCAATAGTGTACTAGCCAGCTGGGCTATTATGTCACCTGTAGCTAATTTTTCTTTATCATCATCTCCACATCAGAGTGAGTGGGGTAGTGTTTTAACAGGCTTTCTTTTGTGTCTTCCTTTGCAATCCATATGCTGCTGCATGTGAGCATTTGAGAGAGCAGGTTAAATTTGCTATAAGAAATTGATGTGTCCAGAATGATCCTTTGTTTCTGTGTTTGTCCCAAAATGCTGTATTTGTCTTGAGATTTGTGGTTCCCAGTTAAATTATGCATATGGAGAAAAAGTCTGCCAGGCTTTCAGAGCTTGTCAAATACAGTCCATAATGTACAGCATTAGGTCTCTTCCACGTGCATAATCCATGCCTTTGAGGTATTTCCAATATGTTTTCTGATGAAGAAGTGACAATCTGTGATTTGGGATTGCCTAGCAAATTCCTTGTTTTTCTTTGCAACAGTCTTCCCAGCCCACCCTATCAGTCTGTTTTATCCAGGAATTTCAGTGCCTAAATTATTAGCAAACTAAGGCAGACTTCATTTACTTCGGGGTGTCTATACAGTACTTTTCCCAAGTATTTAGTCTTAGATTGGTGACTGTAAAGCTACAGTAATTTGTAATTGCAATTACTGAGTGGTGACAGTTAAATGGTATGTAATAAGAACCTTTTAGCTACACACTGAGTTTTATCCTAGTTTATCACTGACATTTCATTCAAAGAATAAATCTCATAGTGTTTTAGTTTTGTAGAATGTTTGCAGAGGAGTGCTACTCCATTGTTTCTGACACGGTATCCTTGGAAAAATACACTGTTTAATTATAATATGTTCTTTTAATTTATTTGGGTAGTTCAAAGACTTATGAACTTTATTTTTAACTGTTCTGATTCATTTAAGACAAGTGAATGTAACTTGGAAATATTACATATTTGGATCTCAGAATAGCCATCTATCTTTTATTATTATATCGAATACCTTAGTTTTAATTCACATCATTAGAAAAGAAACAGATTAAATTAACATGGAATAATAATTTGATTAGTGTGTCCTCAAATCCGTTTGAATAGCCAAATTCCTTGTTCTGCTACGGTGTGCAAAGCCTGTACCTAATCCCTGTGTGACAGAACTCACAATTACCTAGGTGGAAAAGATCCCTTGCCACATGTCCCTGGGAAGCACTCCTATCCCCTCACTGTAATGACAGTTGTGATTGTTTGGCATTTTGTAAGACTGACTTATGCTCCCAGTGCACACAATTCTCACTTAACAGATGCTTTGACTTCCTAGTACTTTTACCCTTTTCAAGTCTGTTTCTCTTTCTTTGATTGAAACTTTTCTGAATTGGGAATCAAAGGCTGCTGCTGCAGTGGTGCCTTCTCCCCCAACACCAAGTGAGCCATCCCTTCCATGTTCTGCAGGTAACTGAATAGAACTTGGCAAGGAGATGAGCGTAAGGAAAAGGTTCTGGAGTGTAAGTGGGATGTCTGATAAATTACTCGCAAGCGTATTATTTATTGTACTGTGATTGTGATTAGTACAGATATATCCTGGTTTCTTCTGAGGTTATTTTCTTGAGATTAAGTAAAGCATAATAGTGTGATGGAGTTGAAGTTTATAGGGAAA
>NW_008634120.1:30578-39979 GCF_000691845.1 Merops nubicus
GAGAACATTCATTAAATTTTTCTTTATTTATCTCACTCTTTTTGCAAGAAAATTTCTTTTAAAGCCACAGCCAGATACTTGAATGAAAAATGACCCATCTCCTTAGCTCTTCTATCCACCACATTTCATGAAAATTGACCTCTCCATTAGATCAGCTGATCAGTGGAGCATAACCCAGGTTTAATGGCCGTCAAAGAGAAAACCAATTTAGTTTCAGCTGCTTTGACAGGAGTGCATCTGCAGGACTTTGAGGAGACCGATCAGATGGTTTTGGGTTTTTTTCTAGTTGTTGTGCCAAGTCTTTGCTAAACTTCAAGTAATGATCTCTCACAACTGTCCCTTTACTACCGGTGCTTTGTGCTAAAAATAAGTTACTGGGTATTTCACAGGAGGTGCTGTCAAAACCTGGACTTATGTGTATGCATGAGGACTATCATGTCACCCTCTTGTGGTACAAATAAGGGATTTATTCTTCCTTCAACATGCAGAAAGTCTTGAATTTCTTTTCCAGTCTCATCACTGACTGAAATACAACAATTTTCTCAAACTATTGTCTTCTGGTTATATAATCCATTTCCATCAGAGAGTGAGTTCTAGAGTTAAATAAGATGTGCAAGAATTGCAGTATTATATCATGGGGCTTGGTTTACTGATTTCTTTTTTTGCTAGAACAGAGATTAAAAAAAAACATGAAGAAGGTTTGGGCCTCCAGACAGTATGATATGGATAGATAAGTTGATAAGGATTACATTTTCCTGTGGTGCTTTTATCAGCATTTGTGATGAGTAATCTGAATATATTCTAACCTAGCTCCTCATGTCAGTGTAAGGTTTCAGTGCAAAGTGTTTCTTAATGCACACTAGTCTCAGAAGACCTCCTGTTTGTTTGTTTGGGTTTTTTTTTCCTTTTTCCTTCTACTGTGGCACCCCTTTTAAACTTCCAGATGCATTCTGCAACATCTGTCACTTTGGGATAGGATACATGTTACAAAAAAAAAAAAAAAAAAAAAATTAAAAAAAATATTGTTATAATTCAAGACCTAGCATAAACATGTTCCCCATTCATATTCCTGGGATATTTGTGTCTTTCCAGACTGATCAAGTGGAACTCATTGCCATATGAGTACATTCAATGAGACTAATTTTTAAAAGTTTTAAACACAGAAAATAAGAGAAAAATGTGTAGAGGAACTAGTAAAGAAAAGAAGGAAACATTTTAAGATAGAGCCATGCAAAGCTTCCAAATGCATGACTTGAGCCAACCTTTTAATGATCAGGCGTTAGGAGGAAAGTTTCCATGGGAACATATTATCTCATCAGTCTCTACTTCAGTGTTCCTTGTATCCTCAATTGAAACAGCTGGAACTAGCTAAATTATGCTATTTTGTTTGTTTTCCATTGTACAAAAGTTTTTTCTATGTATGCTTCAACTGCAACACAAAAAAAGTCAGTCTCTCTTTCTCTCCTCCTCCTTCTTTCTTGGCCCAATGAATGTTTAATTATTTATACAAGTGGAATATCTCCAAGAAAAGAGAGAGAGAGAAAGAGGGAGGGAATGAAGTGGTGAGAAATTGTTTTAGCTTTGCTGGTGTGAAGTTGATCCCAGTCTTGAAATAAATATCAGCCTTTTTGGAGTTGATTATTTACCATTTAGGACAAAAAAAAAAAAAAAAAAAAAATTTTGTTATTGTTTTGAGTCTAATCTGAGAGAGAGAGAGAGAGAGAAGAATCATGAACCTTTGATAAATAATTCAGGCTCCTCCATCTGTGAAAATGTTGGATTTGGCCTAATTTTCCATATAAACAAAGACAATCATCTGTTCCAAAAAATAAAATCTGCAGAATTTAGGTTCTGAAGGGCATTTTTTCCCCTGCCAAGATGTAATACATTTTTCCCCACATGCATGTGATTAAAAAACCAAACCAGGAAACTGTAACAGAAAATCAGGCAAGCTACCTTTCTCCCTGTTTCTGGTAAAATGTCAACTGCTTAAGGCTATGTTGTTGAAACAGAGATCGACAAGAAAAGAGTTGTTGAGATTTGCCAGATTCTGCTATTCGGTGACTAAATCCTGTTGGCAGCAAACATTAGATACCTGATATTGACTCAGGAAGGAGACTCCATCATTGAGAGCAGTGATGGAGCTTGAGGAAGGACAAGAAGTAACTGCACTTAGATCTATGCCCTGTATTGTACAGAGTGGACATCTATCTCAAATTTAAAATCCTTGTAATGAAGAGTTCGAGCAATTCCACCCCTCAGTGGGGACTTTTGTTTTCAGAACTGTAGAGAGATGCCTGGGTGAAAATATATATTATTATTCACAGATCACCTGAAATTAATGAACTAATGGAGGAATTCATTCTACAACCCTGAGTAGTTTCTGGGAAAGAGGTTTCTAATAGTAAAGGGCTGAGGATTAGGACAGTGTGAGGTTCAGGTTGCAATGGGACCTAGCCATTGGTCAGTTTATGACCATGACACGGCTGAAGTTTCCCCTTCTGTCTTCCACATCTGAAGCAGAAGTGGGAAAGGAATGTCATGCAGCTGACATTTTTAAGGTTAAATCTTTTTAAGGTTTTAAGAGATTTAAATGCTCAATGGTGGTGAAAAACCGGCAGAAAAGCCTGTGGGAAGCTGAGGTGGGAGTGGAAGAGAAGGCGTGCCAGCCTGTAGACCTTCATATGTAGTCTAAGAAATAGTATTCAGACCTAATTTCGTAGAATGCAGATGGACAGTAAAGTTGCAAGGAAGGAAGACTTCATCCCAGGTCCAAACTGAGAGAACCCTGAAAGGCCTTGGATACAAAATGTAGTGTGATGCTGGTAAACACATCAGACCCATGGCAGATCCTTCTTTGCGTTTGGCTTGGTCCTTTGATTTCACAGAGGTTCAGGAAAAAAAAAAAGAAAAAATAACACAAGCCAAATTTGATCACGGCTTGTTTGGCAATTATTGTATTCATGTATGTGTGAAATTTCTGATGGGAACTTCTCAGGGAGACTTTATGTCCAAATTATCATCATTTTTCTCCTAAAAATGTTAATGAGGGTTGGTGCAAAAACTTGTGGCTTTAAAATGAGGTTTGTCCAATAGGAATATCCTTCTTAAAAATGAACCAATTTCTCATGAGAGCAGAATGGCAGTTTTCTTTCAAAAGTTACAGTGGTGAGCATAGACACAGAGGAAGAATCTATCATAAAGTGTTTACCATAAAACCTACAAAACCAAAACCAACAAACAAAGAAAACCAACCCTGCTTTAATATTTCTATTCTGAGATCAAATACAAAAAATAGTCACCTTACGAAATGAAATAGATGTGGACTCTTGGAGTACATCCAGCTTGATGGACATAGCTCACAAGGCTGTGTTGAGCTATATTACTATGGAAAAAAATATTTAAAACAAACAAACAAACAAATTGTTACCATTTCTGATGTGCTTTCGATGTCCTCATGAAGCAGCTTTTCCAGTACAGAGTGGATGCGAGCCCAAAGGCCAGGCAGCATTTCTGAGGCTGCTGTGGTTACGTGGAGTAAAGTGGTTGTGACTGAGGATGAGGGAAGTCATGCACACGTATGAGGCTCACCCAGAGGAGCAACGTCAGGGCTGAGATAGAAAAAGTGAAGCCAAGAAGTGGAGATAGGGAAGGGTAAGATGGATTTTTTGGTGGAGTTCAGCCAGGTCTGCAGTTTTGACAGCTCTCCCAAGCCAGCAGGTTAGCCTCTGCACTCCTCTCCTGCCCTGTGGAGGCTTGCTGAGTGCTGTCTGGAGCTGCTGCAGCATGTGAGGAAGGTGTTTATATCATGCGGGTTACAGCAGCAAACCTGGCTGAATCCCCCAAAGGGAACTGTGCTTTCTGAAGCTTTCAGCGTTCAATTTGGAAGTTACATTTTTTCATTCTCTTTCCTTCCAATGTTCCTCACAATCCGAACAGTATTTTAAAGAGTATTGCACAGACTGCAGAGAAAAGAGGGACTTCTCTCAGGGTGCCCCTTCCATCAGAGCAGAGATACCACTGCACTGGCTTCTTTGATGGTGTGAGAGGAACGGATGGAGACCTGTCTTTCCCCTTCCCTCACCAAGCCAGACCTGGTTCTTGAAGGGAAGAGACACAGAAAATGAAGCTTGCTTTTGGGATCCAGGGAGCAAGATGAGAATAGCTCCTTTCTGCAGTTATTTCCAGCCTGAGATTAGCTAATTTCTGAGCGATGACACTCCGTTAGGCGTTGGGGAATCAGGCTGTCCAGCCCTGCACTGCCAGAAAATCAGCCTTTTCACAAGGATCAGCCTATTTTTATTTCATCAGCAGACAAATCCTGGGGAACAGCTCTGTGTATGTGTATATAAGTGTGTGTGAGGTAGTTATGAAAGACCCGATTTTGACCTCCTCACTTTCAGCAGAAGGTTATTGTCTTAAATAGCACATCCAGCTCACAATTCCCTTTGATCCTCTGAAACTTCAGCTCAGCCACCTGATATAATTTTCATCCCCGTCTCTAACTCTGTGCAATCCCTCCTCCCCATCCACCTCCCCCCAAACATTCGAAGACATTATAGCAGGAACTAATTTTGTCTGGACTATTATTAGATCATGAGATCAGGGCAACATAGAGGTCGTAAAATGTTTCATTCTCTCAGAATGGCCATCGTGCCCCTATCAGGTACCATAACGTTAGGTTTGCTTATTGTGCAGATTGCTTGAGTTGCAAATTGCACATTATCCAGCTTAAACACCTGGCATTTACATTCATTATAACCCTGACACCCCCCCTTTATAGCCTCCCACGAGGACCTTCCAATTGGTCAGAAGCGCAAATGAATGTTTTATGATTATGATGAATAATGTGAGGGGCTGTGGAGGGGAAAAAAAAAAAAAAAAAAAAAAAGAAGAAGGAAAAAAGAAATGAAAAAACAAGAAAGAGATGGAAACAGAGAGAGGACTTCATAGAGCACTTTGTTGTTGCAGAGCTTTTTGTTGGATGTGTGCAGCAGCCTCTGTGGCTGGAAATGGATTCAACATAGCTGAATAGAGCTAAAACAACAAAAAAAGTAGTGTTCATTAAGGGATAAAGATGACTCCTATTTGAAGGAAGTGGAGTCAGTTGGCGTCCAGGTGCTGAGCAAAGATCTGGAGAGAGGGTTTAGGTTCCTGGTGCTGATTCTTTTTTCTCAGTGATTTCAGGCCAGTACCTGCATGTTTCCATCTCCCATAAGAATACATCAAGAGTGGATTTGACACATGCTACTCCTCCTCTGCTGCCCCCCAGCCCCCTCAGTTCAGGGCCTTTGCACGAGGTAAGGGACTCAGAGTCTTGCTGGGAGCTTGAAGTAGAGCGAGATACAGTTCTGAGGCAAGTTACTTTAACATCCAAATTAAGACCTATTCTTTCAGTGTTTTCCTGCCTTGTTTGCTGGCATGGAGAAGGGTCATAGCTTTGAATTAGGAAGCTGCAAACTAAATGTATGAAGCATTTACTGCACTACTTCTCGGGTCTTTGGCTTTTTATTGTCTCCTTCGTTTCTGCTGTCAGTGGCTGCTAGGCCAACTCTATCTCAAGGAGTTGCGTTGTATTTTGAACCTGGGTGTTATATTTTCTATTTTATTTCTTAGCCAAGACACAGTTGCACTACCTTCATGCTGTTGTATCCCAAGATTATTTTTCAAAGGTCAGCGGAAAGTGGACAGCATTTATGTCTTGCTTCTGAGGCCATCTTCAAAGCTGAGGATCTCTGGTTGTAATTTTGTTTTCAGGGAAGCTGTAGCTATTTTGTCATTGACTTCAGCAGAGTCAGAACTTCAGGGTTTATTTCATAGGCTGTGGTCAGACAGAAAAGTTTAAAAAAAAAAAAAAATTCTTTCTTTCATGGGTCTTTCATGGCCTAACAAGTACTTGAAAATTACCTCTAGCTTTGCTGGTGCCATTTCTCCACTCAGAAAGCCTACAGAGATGATTCCAGGATACTCCAAGCAGGCAGAGAGAAGGGGAAAAAAAAGAAAAAAAAAAAAAAAAAAAAAAAGAAGTTAAATGAGACTCAGAGCTTGTTTCTGTGGCTTAAATTATTTTAATTAATAAATAAATAAATGGGATTGAAAGTTGCCCAGGAGAGAGGCTGAAGTTATGAGATATTTTTAACCCCCCACTCCTTCCTCCCCTGATTTTGTTTTGCTTCATCTCTGAGTGGGATCTGCTGTTTGCTGGATTCTGTTGTGTGCATCTCAGTCTGGACTAATGAGACTTTACTGTGATGGAAATCTCATGGCAAGGGCAGAGATGGATTTGGCTGTTGTGTTCAGGGCTCGTAGGGTACCAGCTGGGTAAAAAAGGGTGATTTTAAAAGCTTGTTTTGTTACAGCCTCACAATTTAGAAATAATCAAGTAGCATACAGTAGCATACTGATAATGAGAGTTTTTAAACACAGTCTTGGGGGCTGTGCAACACTGAGCTGGTCAAATGGCAAACTGCTCTGTGTTGCTTTCTCTCATTTTGTCTGCTATGGTTCACTTATTTATGGCACGAGCTGAGCTCAGGGAAGCCACATATCCACAGTGTTGGGCCCTACCTAAATCCATAAAGACAAAGAAGTCAATCTTCAAGAACCAAGCAGAAAAGACAGGAATATGTGCTAAAGACTAGTATGACATTCAGTATAGACAGAGAAGACATTGCTGGGGAGTCTTCTGCCTGAACTCCTTAAAGCAACATCAGAGAGAGCAACATTTAGGAGGACAGCAGGATAGTTGTGGTCTGTTGTCTCATACAAAGGACGCACATTTGTGAGTAGTCTTGTAATCTACTGATATGTAATCTAGGATCTCCCTGTCTCAAAGCATAAATCTTGCTTGATGTCAGTGTGGGATTTATCTTCTTAACAGAACCAGAAGTGGACTTACAAGCCTAGCAACTGATTCTTGAAGAAGAGAAGGTGATAGAATCATCAGAGAAGCCCAGTGCAGTCTTTGATGGTTCTCAGCATAGGCTGCCTCAAATCTATGCATTGTTTATTTTTTCAAGATAGTCCTTTAACTGAATTATCAGCCATTGATGAAAATATATACTTTGCCTACCACAGGCAAAATGAAACCAATTCAGCTGTACTCTTGACACATCAGTTTCTTATGTCCTACAAAATTCAATAGGAATGAACTCATCAGGATTTTATAGAAACAACTTGGAGAGGGAATATAATTTATCTGATAATGTCTTGATTTTATGGATAAATAGCTATGAATGTTTTGATACATTCTAAAGATTTTTCTAAGACCATACTCAGGTCAATATTATAGATGTGTATACACCCAAGTTTCCTCTCTCTTATAGCTGCAGACAATGTGGATATCTGATATACACAAGATAGTTATATAAGTGAAAAAGATAAATCCAAGTGAGGGGACATTTTTCGTTCACCAGTGACTCGAAAATTATACTTGTATAACTGAGTCTTGCTAGAGCTGCTTGACTGAGCCAATGGTCTGTTTCTACCTCCAGCTAGTGCTCGACATTGGATGTTACAGAACAAGTGTTAAAATCCACATAAGGTATAAGTACAGAATAAACTGAGTTTCTTCGCAGCTTTGTTCATATACAGCTGAATAATGCCTAGAAGCAGAGGGTTATTTCCCTAACATTTCTTATCTGAGATAGAGCAACTGTGGATGTTCTCATTATGCATATAAATATCTAATCCTATTTGGAATTATGGTAAGGTCTTGGCTTTCATGGAACCTTGTGGTAATTTGTTGCACAGGGTAATTATGCAATGTAGTTGAAAAATAAATAAAAATATTTTGTTTGCTTCAAATGCATTTCCCCTTTCATTTACTGAAGTTCTGCCTCAAACTGGTATTATATGCATATATACTTTATGCAGGTATTTCACAGAAAGTCTGCTGATCAGGATAATAGTTTTGTGGAAGAACAGTAGCTGCACTTTTGAACACAGGAATTTCTTTTTAGACATCTTTTTCTTCAAATTTTGAGTATAAATTTTTCCCTGAATATTGCTACCATGCAGAAAAGAAAAAAAGAAAAATAAATAGATTCAAGTACATATTCAGTTTATAAAACAAGATTCTGGAGTTGAAGGTTTTGTTTAAACAAACAACGACAAAAAAAGGTTTGAAAGAACATGCAAAAGAGGATGTTGCCAGGGAGTGTATTAGGGAACATGAGTGATTGTCTATCAGTAGGGGATCTTCACATGAAAACTGGTGTGTTTTTTAAGATGTGCAATATCCTAGACAAAATAGAGACACCTGATTCAATAACTGTCGTATGAGTTTCTATGAGAATGTTTTGTATATGAGGTCAAAGAAAGACAGTCTCCTTGTATTCCTAGAGTCTCTGAACCTAGAAGAAATGGAAAAATATTTTTTGTTACTGTTGTTAATTAATCTTTTTAGACCAATTTTATGTTAATCTTTTGTTCCAAGTTGTTGAGTTGGTTTTGTCCCAGCTGTTATTGGCTTAGAAATTTATTGTTTGGTTTGTTTGGGTCATATAACGGTATTTTAAATAAAAGTGTTGAAGAAGTTGTTGTTTAGAATAAATTCCTTTTGAACTGAGTAGGATGTTATCAAATTTTAAGTGTTCTATAGAAAATAAGTCAATAAACCTGATGTGATAAAATAGAAAATAAGATCTTCCCAGGGGGAGTTTTCACTGTTCTTACAGGACATGAGAAATTGGGTGTGAATCTCTCTTGAATTTTACTCTGTGGTTCAAAATATTTAGGGATAGCTGACAGTTTCCTGTTAAATTCTAATGGGTTGAGAAATGAGACAAAGACACAGCCAGTGGAAGGAAGTGGAGATCTTTTTCCTGTAGTGATTTACACTCACTGATGTTTTGGCGTTGAATCTTTAATTATAATTCATATTTGCAATTTCCTCTTAACTGTTTTATAGAACCATTAACTCCAGAGTACCTTTTGCATGGCCATGTGTAGGGTAATTCTCTGACTCAAATTGTCTTTTTAGAGATTTTTAGAGTTTGCTCTTCCTTAGCTATATTTTTCCCCCCCCTTCTTTATTCAATTTCCCCCCTGGTATCTGCAAGGAGCTGACATCGTGGAAAGCTACAGGAACAGAACAAAGTTGCCACTCATAAAACGATTTTCAAACATGAGAAACAGAACATTCAATTTCCCTGTCCAGAGCTGCATCCTTAAGTTGGCATTGATAAATCTGCTCTTTATTTGGTGTCACAAAAGCCAAGTCCAGAAAGATTTTGTGATGCTTCTGGATCTCTCCCTTTCCATCTGTGTGGTGACCAAATCCCTTCCTGCTGTGAACCATGAAAGGGCTGTGCTGCAGATGCTGCAGACTGGTACACAGCTGGCAATGTAAAGCAAACCAAGTTGGTGTATCTGTGCCACTTTATGCCAGTTGAGGGTCC
>NW_008634120.1:40010-56254 GCF_000691845.1 Merops nubicus
TGGTGACCCGTTGATGGAACTTGCACTTTGGACAGTTTCAGCTCTTTTCCTCTAAACCTCCTTGGCATCCTCTTCTTTCCTTCTGCCTTCCAAAAAAAAATATCCAAAACTACTAGAGTGAAGGTCTGCCTCACTCTGTCCTCCTCCTCCTTTCCCAACTAGATCAAGATGTGAGTCTGAAGAAGTTTAGCAATAATTAGTGCCGACCTCTAGCTGCTCACTGCTTGTGAGGAATCTGGGTTGTCAGCTCTGCCTGTCAGAGGGCTGTGAGGAAATGAAGCATTTGGAAGCACAGAGATGTGGGAAGGAGGAGGAGAGATGTCCCCGCGCTACAAAGCACATTGCTATTAAAGTGTCAGTTTTTTTGGTTTACTGTTGCAGTTTGTGTGAAGAGTTTATGGATCAGCAGATAACAGTAATTATCACAGAGACTTTTCTGCTAAAGCCTAATCTAACCTTTTATAGTTTTGTACCACAGGGCCTCCTTCTCCCCCCCTCCCCCCCTTATTTTTTTCAGAGCTTATTGGATGATTTTATTATTTTATTTTTACTTTTTACGACCACTAAATCATCAAAGTTGACATCAGACACCTTCACACAAAAAAAAAGGATGCATAGATTAATTGAATGAGGGGGTGGATGGTAGGGTTTTATTAATAATAGTAATCTAAAGAGTTTATTGTAGCAAAACCTAGGAAGAGATTAACTGTATTAAAAGGAAAGGGAGAAGGGAGGAGGGAAGAGTGAAAAAAATCAGAAATGTTATCCGAGGTGAGATATTGTCCTCAAATTTAAAGCACTTGAAATGTATTGAATCAAACTTAGGCCTCGTAAATACTGGTCCGAATCCAGAATCATTCTGACAAAGGCAACACCTTTGCTCTCAATTGGGAAACAGAATGGGAGGGTGTATCCAGAAAGTGGCAGAGAGAAGAAAAATTTAAAAGTACCATCATGATTGTGGAAGAGTTTGGGAAAGTACCACAAGACAACTTTTTAACAGTTTTAGTTTAGTTTTGTTTTGTTTTGTTTTGGTTTTTTTTAAAAAAAAAAAGAAAGTGCTTGGGAAGTAAGTGTTGTGAACCTTGCTGAGACGCCTTTTGCTTTTATTTTGTTGAAATACAATTTTTCAATGAAAATACTCAAAATGCTTATAAAACACGGTATGTCATTTCAACAGGGAGACAAAGCCTTTCATTATTTTTATTGCTGCTGCCACAGAGTTTGCTGTGCAAGCATTATAAAGAGGTCCTGATGGGGTTAAACTCTCACTTTATAATATATTTTTTCCCCTCTCTCTCCCTCCCACTCCTTCAGCAGAAAAAGAGAAAGAAAAAAAAAAAAAAAAAGGAAAGGAGAAGTGACTTTAGAAATTAATAATCCAAGAGAGCAGGGGTATATTTTCCTTCCCCCACCCTTTGAGTTTTTCTTCAAAAGATCTCAGAACCATCAACATGGAATTTTATGTTCGTTGCTCACAATTTCATAATGTGGTAAAAATCATCCAAAAAATGATTATTTATTTCTGTTTGTTTTGATTATATGTGTGTATTTTTGACTGTCTTTTGATTCACACTTTTAATGTGGTGGGTTTTACAGATCATGTCAATAATCAGAGCCCCAGTATAGTAAGTGATATGCAGGCATCCAGGATGAGCTGGGGACCACTCTAGAGAGCTTTCAAATTTAATGTGGAAGGCTGGAAAATCTTTGTTTCCAGGTGGAAAGTCAAGGCCCAATGGGTGAGACATCCGACCAAGTGTGGATGCTTGCAGCAGGGATGGCACTAGAGTCCACACACAGCGTGGTTTTAACTATCTGAAGTTCTTTAGATGTCAGAGTAAAACACAGCCCAACTCTGCCAATTCTTTGGAAAACCCTTGATCCTCTGGACTTTTGGAAAACCCTCTCACTCAGTTTCATTTCTGGTCACAATTCTAAACATTTCATGGTCCTAAGGACAAATAGGGTGGGAATTGGAATAGTATCTTTTGCATGTAGGATTTTAAGCTCTTCTAGTCATATGTAAGTTTTCTGGCTGTGATGCCTACATAGTCTGCTTGGGACTGGGGGTGAATGCTTGCAATTTCAGTGAGGAAAAGGAGAGACAAGCCAATATGAGCCACAGTTATCATCCCTCTGTTAGAAGAAGCTGTAGTTATGAATGATCCAGAGGGAACCAAGAGTGCAAGAGAGCTTGGTGTGACAGTAAAGAAGTCCTTGTTAGATAGTGCTTTTCACATGCAACAGAAATAAATACATCTCCGAGCCATCTCCATCCACCAGCACAAGTCCTGGGAATTACATTGGTTAGAAAAGAACCTAAAGCCAAACTGAAGTGTTGTCAGCTGTGTGTCTAATGAAATGTTACCAAGCAAGAGAGGCAAAAATCATTATGAATCAATATAACCTCAGCCAAAACTATGCAGTGTGATCCATACCAGAGTTTAACATGAGCATTTCAAATACAGTGGACTGTAAGGACTGGCTCCTTACTGGGCTTGTTTTTAAAGAGTTACAGTATTTCATCTGCAAGCCCAAGAAGCATTAATAGCAGAGAACTCATACAGTTAGTATATTTAGTGCAGCTCTCTATATACAGAATTACCACGGATGATGGAGACAGTGGTGAGATAAACAATTTTTTGTGGGTGCTTTCTCCTGAATCTGTTTTCTACTGGTGTTGGAGGACATGGCTGGGTGAGCTTCTGTCTCTGTGTGCCATGTTTTTGAACCACAGCTGACTTAATTTAGGACTTTACTATTTTAAATCATACAGCCAACTCAGGGAGCTACTATATTTTGTGTTTTGTCTTGTCTCCAAGCTGGGCAGGTAGGATTTCAGGTTCCAAAGCTGTTGAGGTACAAAGTACCAGCTGAAGTGTAACTGCTTGCAAGGACACCAAGGAACAACTGTGAAAGGGAAAAATGTGGTTAAGCATTACCAAGACAAACTATAGCCTTTGGAAAACCACATAGGGAAAAACTTTTTTTTTTTTTAAAGAAATCTAAGGGCATCAGACAGCAGTCACTCTTCAGGATATAAAACATGCCAGGAGAATGCACTGAGAGTTATTGTTCTTGCCTGCACAACAATGTGGATATATACAGCCGTGGTGCAGAAAACCATTGCTGGTACAACCCACCTGCCTTCTCCTGCTCAGGACCTAATTGATGGGAAATGTCCTCAATGCACAGACCTGCTTCTGGTGCTTAGCACAAGGATGAACTCACCTTAGAGGAATGTTAGATGCCTAAGTGCAATATCTTCCTGTATGCCAGGCATATTGCTTCTTTACTTGTTTTTATCCCATCATCCAGAAAGTTCTGTTTCAGAAAAAATAAAAATAAATTAAAAAAAAAAAAGACATGACAAAATATCCCCCAAAGTTTAATCTTCCTCCTTAAGATAGATGAGCATAAACTCTTTTCAGTCTAAAATGACAGAGGAATGGAACAAACAGCAAACATGAAATGTAACAGTTCACTTAACAAGAGAGCAGACTCCTGGTGTTTGAGGTCTCTGAGAAGCCTGTGTCAAATGGCATATGTGGCACTGGTGATCAGGTTTTGTTCTTGCTGGATTTAGCACAGTTAGAGGATTTGGACTGTTCTGGTCAACTGTGAAAACAAAATTTCCTTTTTTAATTATTTTTTTATTTTGTTTTGTTTTTTTTTTATTCTGAATCTGAGACGGGGGAAAATAAAATGCCTATCTTCTAGATACACTGAAGGGAAGTTTTATTTATATCATAATAGTAAATACTTTCTTCTTGTGGGGAAAAGAGAAAAAAAAAAAGGGTTTTCTTTTCTTCCTTAGACGCTTAAAATTACTTCTCTCTTCACTTCCCTGAGTGCCTCAAAATTTGACATTGTTTTTATAATCCCTGGCCCCTTTCTTTGGCCCTCAGCGATACTCACTATTGTTTATCTAAGGCCTTCTTTACTCACCTGAATATATGTTTTAAAGATTTCTTTCCCAGAAGCAGCCCTATTCTATTTCCTCCAAAAACTGGAAGGAAATTATTTCTGAGAGGGTATATGGCAGCTTGGATCGCAAAGGCTACCGACATCTTCTTCCTCGAGCCTCACACCACATAGCTGGCAATGCTGTTATTGCTTCTGGTGTTTTCATTTCTGAAATTAACCATGTAACCAAAGGCAGTAGCTCATTTCATGGCTTTGCTGGAGAGCAAAGGAGCCAGGGACAGATATGCAGGCCTTTTTACTTTGGCTGCAAATTGATTTTAGATCTTGCTGTGGAGTTTGCATCTGGCCTTTAGCATCTGGAATAACATTTGCTGTGGAGTATCCAGCATAAATTAAGGCCTGTAAAAAGTTTGCTTTGGACATTCTCTTTGCAGGAGTGAATTTTACTCCCAGAGGATGATAAAGTAGCAGGGGGGGAGAGGGAGGATGACTTCCTAGACCTCTTCCTACAGATTCCCTTGCAAACATCTGAGCTTCATGCAGTAACCGTTTGGGAATATGTACTTTTAGCTTCCTTTTAGAACCAGAGAAGGCAGAGCTGCCTAGAGGTGATATTAGAGACATGTCATCAATACCTTTATTCATGGTTTGACACTCACAGGGCACCTAAAGGCCTTATGCTTGATGATTTCAGACCCCAGAAGACCTGCAGAGGTGTCTGAGTTTAAGCACTCCAGTTTTGAAATTTTTGTCTGAAGGGACTTGGCAAAAGTGGTGTTGCCACGTTGGTGGTGGAAGCAGACTCAACATCTAAAAGTCTGGCTATCCAAGTCCCCCTCCCACACATCAGTGACATTCCCTCTGCTTTTCTATAGTGCAACAGAGTATGACAGACTACAGGGTTATGGAAAAGTTTAGGGATTTCTGCTGAATTTGCCTACGAGGAATTACACCTTGGGAAATCCAGCAGATTAAGCTTTTTTTTTTTTTTTTTTCCTATTTTAAAGATCATGATACCTGCTGATACCAGAGAAATCCAAAAAAACCCTGAGTTTTTTTCTCAGGGAAATAGATTTCCTTAAATGCTGAGGTGGGATGATGGAAAGTGAGTGGAAAAAAAAGAAATTAAAAAGAAAAAAAAAAAAGCGTGATCTGAAGACTTTACCCCAGAAATATTTTTAAAGAATAAAATCTATCACGTGATAGGTCCCTATCAGCTGTTTCCCACTGCTCTGAGGAATCTGTGAAGTGAGATAGGTGGATAATGTTAAAAGCAGGAAGGTGTCAGCACTACAGTACTCATCTCCCCTCTCATTGTCAACTCTTCTCTTGCAAAAGTAGAAAGCCACATAGTATCTTTATGGAAAAGAGGGAGTATAGTTCCCTCTATATAAACATAAATGGTTCAGGAATCTCTTTCTTCAGTGGCTATTAGGACCTGGAAATCCCTTTAAATACCAGTGCCACTGAGGATCATTCAGTCTGCCAGCAACAAACAAACTAGTTAACTCTTCACTCTGTACACACAGGCATCCCATTTAACACTCTCCTTTGCACCTGCAGCAAGGAAAGCATGGGAAAAAGGTTAACTTCACCCTGCTTTTTCTGCTGTTGCTCATACAGGAATCACCCCTCCTAAATCTGGCATGAACTGTAATTTACTTGGTCCCAATGTCCAAAGCTTGTGTTCAACAAGACTGGTCATTTCACTGTCCCTAGAGCCAAGTCATTCTGTCATCATTGCCTCATACGGGTGCAGATTCAAGGCTTCCCACCTAACTACATGTTACAAGTTTTATCTAACTCTGAGATCACTCTTCTGCCACCCTCTCCACTACTTCCCCCTGCAAGTTTTCACTGAGAAACAGATAATTCTTGCTGTTAATTTTATTTACTTCTGAGGCCAGTAGACTAGTTAATTAACTTAGGGCTGCTGGACCTTATTTCATTTTGAAGACCAGTGGAAAACACTACGGAATCTATGGAAGTCCTGGAAAACAACAGGACTGTTCCAGTTTGATCAGTTAAACCAAGATATTTAAATCTTTTTTTTCTGTCATGATAAAATGTTTTGGATACTGATTCAAAAAAAAAAAAAAAAAGACAAAAAGAGAAGGAAAATTCTTGTTTGATTTCTTCAAAAGTGTCCTTTGTAACACTGAGAAAAGAGGCTTTTCCATCTCTCCACACTTCTTGATTAGTTTGGATTATCAATACATCCTGATTATCTGCATGGAATTGCCTCAAGAATTATCAGAGGTGACATTAAATTGATTAATCTAGTAAAGCTTTTCTTGCAATTAGATTCAGCCCCTTTCCAATTACTTAAGCACTTGACCATTCTGTTCTGTGGTGGAAGAGGAATCACTGAGATGTTCTTATGTGCTAGGGGGATTTTTTTCCCCCTTTCCAGAGGATTTTATTTCAAAAGTAGAAAAATCACAATTCAGTACTGTGTCTCCAACAGTGAGAGGTCACCACATCCAGACCTATCAATTAGAGGGGCAGATTGCTGAAAAAAAAAAGTACCAGCTCCAAGCCAAAGTTGTAGAACACAGACAATGTTTTCTGTTGCCAAATCCAATTAAGTTACCTTGGTACAACTGGCCCTTTCTAATCTTGGCTGGGTTTGTTACTGGTAGTATGTAGTTTGCAGATGGGGTTTGCAGGGAAATTTCCCTATGGTCTTTTTGAACATTTTCACTTGAAAAATGGACCAGGTTCTGGGCTTTCCAGAGCACTGGTTGTAAGATGGTCACTGCTGCTTCATACCAGAGAGTTTCTGTGTTTATCATGCAGGAGATATCTGGCTGCTCCCAGGACACTGATTTTCTGACATTCCTGTGCCATATGTGGAATATGGATAGCAACTTCTCTGTTTTTTGCATGCTCTAATCTGTTCCCTCTTGATAGTAAGATCTTTGACTCCAAAGGAACTACACTAACCTACATCAACGGAAAGTCTGCCTTGGGAATGTTATTGACCTGTTCTCCAACTTTGTGGGTGAAGAACATGTCAAATTTCTCTGAAATTAGAGATGAGAGTGATTAGCTGGCTTGGTAAGAGCAGACTTCTTGTAAGACACTCATCTCTAAAGGAGAAGAGCAAGCTGTTTAGCCACAACACCATGCTGTGTGTCTTGTGTATAAAACAGGACCTGATACAGTGAGATGCTTATCAGCTGCAATGAAAGAAGAGGAAGAGCAGAGGAAGCAGTAGGTGGGAATCTTCAGAAAAACTTTAAAGGAAACACGTTTGAAATATAATGAGAGGTCTCATTGGACTGTAAAAGAGAGAGAAAGAGAGAGAGAATAGCAACCAACTCTGGCTGTTGTATTGTCTTGTTAACAGCGTGTCACTGAATTTAGCAGAAATTCTCCCACACATCTCCCCTTACAGAAATGCAACTGTCACAACCTCCTGAGCTCTAAAACACAGCTTTGATCCCATGCATCTCTGCCCCAGTTCTGCAATGGACAAGAAGGAGAGGAAAGGGGAATTACCTAGCAGACTTTCTGGTGGAATGAAGGACACCATTGCCAAGACAGGGTTAATTGCCATGACAACAACACTTCCCCAGCATCTTTCCTTTCTCTGTTAGAAGGACCCCCCTCCTCACGTCCTCCTCCCTTCACTGCATGTGTTGTGTTAATCTAATTTGTTCAGCTCAGTGGCTAAACAAATAACTGCAAACCTGGTGCTTATTCAGATGCATGGCAAAGGGGGAAGCTCTCTGAAATGATATTTACTTGGTTATCTGATGATACACAAGTTGTGTAAGAAAGGACAAGGCCTGGGATGAGAGCAGAGAGCAAGGTGAGATAAAAGAGAAGGGACTCCCAAAGTGCTGACTGATTTTTGACCATGTCCTGCTGCAGTTGGTCAGGTTGGACTGAGGAAAGTTGATCACTGGAGTGTGATACGGAAATACTGTAGAGGAAACCTACTTCCAAGGATTTCCACTGAAGTCCCTGCAACGACTGGCGAAATTACTAGCGAAATGGAGAAAGGTTTCCTGGGACTATTGGGTTCCAGAACAAGATCTTATAACATAATCTGGACTAGGCGAGACCTGGGACTCTAAGGAACTCTGCAAGATGTCTGACCCCATGAGGTGTTTGGCCTTGTCAATTTATTTCCTGACTTACAAATTCCATTTGTGCCCATGAATCTCATTTCCCTCTTTTTACGTGATTTTTTTGAACTCTCAGAAATCCTCAGGGATGTTCAGTCTTTCACAGACAGGTCATGTGGGTGGCCTAAAATTTGAGAATTACCAAGGAAAGGAAAAGGGAATTTATTCTCATAAAGCATTCTTTACCTTTATTTCCAAAGAACATACATTCTTACATTTAGCTCAGAAAATCAGAAGTAAGCTGTTGAAGCCCAGCCTACACATGGTTCAAACATTCCGTGGCCATATGTCTTCCTCTGTGTGCGTTCTTTCTAAAGCATCAAAGTTGCCTTTTGAATAGAGCAGGCTCCTCCCAGGTGGCGAGACAGGGAGAGTACACCGTGGGAGTATTGGGCATGGAACAGGGCATCCATCTGCAAAAGTTGTCTTGCAACTTGCCGAGCACCTTGAGCATCTGTTGCCAGTGTGAAGTGTGCAGGTAGATTCTCATCTCTTGAAGAAATTTCTTTCGGTTTATTTGACACAAGGACTTTCCAAATTAATGTGAAATTCCTGAGAGATTCAAAAGCACCAATTCTGTTTCAAACAGAGTGACAAACCAAAATTGTAACCTATCCATCCTCATCATCCAGGTAGGTCTCCCAGTATGTTTGTGCTGCCTGGGTGTAGAACAATCTGAGGGACAGGACAAAAACCCTGTAAGTGACCTACTCTACAACCTTAGCCTCCCTTACCTGCATTTTCTGTGCATCTTTTTCTCCTTCTAGCAATGCCTGCTAGGCTATTAGGCTCAGGATGTGCATTCACTAGGGTCCTAACAGGTGTCACAGCACAGTGTTATGTATTACTAGCAATAAATAGCAGATCACTGCAAAAAAATGCTAAATACGCTTTGTTTCCCTTAGCTTCACTGAGCAGAAGGAACACCTATCAGCTCAGGACTATTCAAATCTGTAAGCAAGGACTTTCATAATTTTATGTTAATGTGAAGTCTTCTCCTGTTAAAAATGCTGGCTTGTTAGAAACACTGCACATGCAAGTGAGACTCAATGTCTCTCGGAGGACTAGCATGTCCGCACGGTTACATCAGTCTTACATTTTAACAACAAGATCATCCCCTCTGTGTCATTTTTGAGGAAAATTAACAAGCTGCAAAGCTTTTGGCTCTGAGATGGTTGGGTTTCAGTGCTTGTGGTTTTTTTTCCCCTGCCAGAGTTACAGCTGTGCTCTTTGAAACCCTACTTTGTTTCAAGCTAGATCCCTTCTCTCTTTTCTGGGGGCAGAACACTGAGATGATACCTCAGAAGTCCTTTTTTCTTCTTTTCAGCTCTGTTTCCTGTTATATTCTCATTCTCTCCTCTTCCAGTGTTTCTCCGATTAAGTAAGATTTGGAGAAGACACAAATCTGCAAAATTCCTGCTCCCCTTTCTCCTTTATAGCCTGGGATTCTGCCATGTCTCCCTTCATCTAAAGAGTGGTGACCAAAACATCAACATGTTAATCTCAGAGCCTTGAGCCATTTTTCTTACTGTTGCTAAAGAACACAGCCCCACTGACTATGCCCTGAAGCTCTTATAGGGAGGAACTGAATTCTGATACTCTCTAAAAAAAAATCTCCTGGCCTTTTTTCCCTGCCTTATTTTATAATTATATTTATTTGAAATTGAATTTTAAAGGTTCAGTCCCTAAAGGCAGTGAGATGTAATTTCTGGTGGATATTAAAACTGTATAAAACTGCTCATATATCCCCCCATGAAGAACAGCTGGTACTCAGAGAGAAGGAGGGAGAAAGAGGCTGACGCTAACCTTCTTGCCAGCTATGCAAAAAACCAATAATAATAAATAAAAAGTTACTCTTTTCCCATCAAAAAAAATGAAGCTGAAGTTAAATGAAGCATAAATGTTTGCTATGCAGATTATAAACAGGTATTCAACCATATAATTTAAAGTAGTGCCATTGACTTCAGTGCCATGGCACTGCCTTGTGCTGGTAGAAGGTCTGGAATGGAGCAGTTCAGGCTGTTACTCTTTGAGTATGCAGGCTAAGGGACAGCCATCAAGACTAGGACCTCGCTGTACACTGCATAGTGGAATCAAAGACCATGTTTCTATCCACAGTCCAGATTCTGATGCCTATATTTTTAGCTCATCTTCTTTCTCAGAGAAGTTCTGGAGCAAGAAACAAGAAACAAGAGGATGCAGATAAAACTATTATATTAACCTACATGGATCTGGCAATAAAGCCTGAAGATTTACGTAGAGCCACACAGACAAAATAGAAAAGAACATGAAAGACTGGGTACTACTTGCAGCTGAAGGACTGAGACACAGATAAATCAGTGGTGGTATTTGTTTGGTCTACCATTAGGTCCATACACTGTAGCCTTCCACATTTCATCTCCCTTCATAGTTAATGGAGAGCTAGAAAGGACAAATGGTGAGTTTTAGGGCATGACTCACATTGTCCTTGAGCAGATACCTGTGTTTAGTTAGATGAATTGCTCTCTAGACTTGTAGGGCTCTTTGTTCCATCCCCAACGGCTGTGAAGAGAGCCATAGATGAGACCTGTGCAGGGTGTACACTCTCATTCCTGACAGCTAATTACACTAGCTAATCCAGTCAGTGGCCTGTTCAGCATTTCAGTGGCGGAGACGAGAAAAGAGCTCAGGTCTTCTGAATTTGAGTCTCGTGTTTAACCTTCACCCACTTCAACAATGGTGACTGTTTTTCTGTTTTAGAGCAGTGGATATAACATTTAACCTATACAGATGCACAGCTTTGGCTTTTTTCCCCATTTCTGTTGCTTTCCACCTAAATTAATGAGGTTTAATTTGCAGGCAGGCACTGAGAAAGCAACAGAAAAACAGCAGTAGCTTCAGCATCCAGGAACCCCATTAGAGTGAGGGCTGAAACATCTCCACTGCCCCTACTGAGCCATGGGGGCTGTGAACATGACTTGGAAAGGATGGATTCCTAGAGGGCTGTGCAGAGGGCTGCTCACCTGATCAATAATTCATTAGTTCCAATTTGCAAATAACTGAGTAGAAAATATCCTTTCTTTTCTTGTAATCACTCCAACTAATCTGCTGATCCAGAGAACAGACAGCTTGCCAGAGAATGTTATCTCACACTCCTCATGTGTAGGAGGAAGAGGTCAGGCTTCTTTTTTAAGTCTCACTTCACAGACTTTGGACGGATTTTGGTCCAGGAGGTGTTGCCTGAGCCAGTCATTTGTCTCCAAACACAGCCTGATCTCCTTGACAAAATGCTCCCAAACCACTGTCCGGAGTATCATGCAACTTTTTTTATATCTCAGCTCTTAACTATTGTAGAGAGCCCTGTAGATACATAATATTCAATTCAATGCAACCATGATCAAGGTATTAACAGGTGGAAAATTCATATATGGTGAAGGAACAATCTGTTTAGTGTAGTAGATGAGGGTATCCTATGGCACCAATCCAACCTGTGGCCATAGTCATATCTCTTAGCCTCTGTTTCACCTTTGCCTTACCTCAACTTTTTTCAATTAGATGTTCTGGAACACCACAACTCATCTACCACTACCAGCATGATGTTGAAAACACGATCGGTCCCGTATCACACAGAAATAGTATGAGTCCCTTCCTCCTCCACATACGTATGCATTTCCTGCTTAAAATGTCAATATTCGACAGATACCCATCTGTTTTCAGATCAGTACTGCAGGATTTCATTACTGTAGGACAAAAGCGAGGGGGAAAAAAGGAACTTTTTGACTCTCCAGCCATCAGTCTCTAGAAGGAAGGAAGGGATGAGAATTTTGTAGCTTAGTGTTGAAGACAAATGCTCAACTTTTAGCCACTAAGGTCATCGTTTCAAATTTTAACAGAGGAAAGCAGTAGGATCTTCTAGGGAAAATGTCTTTCTGGACTTTTATGTTTTTCCCTTTTGCCACAAAAGCTCTACAACAGAGCACAGTCCAGGTTTTTGGCACATCAGTACTTCTGGCCCACCAGTGTTACTTCTTGCCCTGCCTTATAAGGAGGGAGACAATTTAAGTTTTTATGTGGTAGTGCCCGTCTAACTTGACATGGCCACAAACAGCAGTCTGTGACATCTTTAACCCCTGCCAAGCCCTGTGAGAGACCTCGATTCTTCCTCCATCGTTGAGGTCAGACTGGGAGGTGCAGGGCAGTGGGAATTATCACGTCTCATCCTCTACTACCAAACAGTAAGACTGAACAGTATATAATGTACATGTGTTTGAATATCTGTGTGTATTCCCATACACATGAGTAAGTGTATAGTGATACAGATGAGGTACTGTTTGCCCTTTGTATTTTGGTCTCCTGACCTTCTTTTCCATTCCATTGACCTATAAACACATAATATTATTTAATTAGAAATACACAGGGAGAATACTATTTTCAGCATCAACAATAATACTAACAAAGTCAACTTGCTTCTTTATTCCCTTTGTTTTCCTGGAGAACTTAAAGTGTGAATTAGGTCTAATTTAGCTTTTCTGAGAAATCTTGTGATGATGCAGATCTTTTAGTGACCTAAAGGGGCTCACATTGGTTTGAACTCTGCAGCCCCCGGTAGCAAATGTTTAATTATCTTTATTTTGCCAAAAGCTGATCTGTTTATCCTGCAGTTCTTGGGGGTCTCTTGGGCTCCCTCTGGTGGCTTTTCTACCACAACGTGGAAGGAAGGGAAAAAAGTTTACTCGGTGCATAACATCTGGGTGCTGTTCGTGCTGCCCCTGTGGTTTGCATTGATCTCTCTTACTGTTTCCTAGGGCTGTGCCATCTTCTTTCTGCCTAGTGCTTTTTGGCTGTAACTTAGGAAGGGTATGATCTGCTCAAGGTGTTTTAATGCCTGGTTAGTGGAAATAACAAACCTAATCCTCAATTCCCCAAGGCATTTAAAAATAAAGAAATAAATGTCAACATGTACACAAACACCCAGATGTTTGCATCAGGGCCTGGGGAAATCAGCTGGGTAGTAGAGCTGTGAGGTGGGACACCAGGTTATTCTTTTTCTGCACAATTGCTCACTGCCATTGTCCACAGCAAGATACTCTTCTGGCTTTAAGATTTAAACTCCAAACAAAGAATGTTGCCCAGGTACTCAGAGAATCTAGGAGTTCACCTGGAATAAGGGCACAAATGACTACTTTTTTTCTTTTTTTTTTATTTCATTTTGCTGAAAGAAACTTCTTACGTGTAAATGAAAAACATCGTGTTATTGCAGCACAGCTGTTTTGCTTTGGTTTGATATTTTTCCTTCCCAGTTTTTGTCAGCTTTTTTTTTTTTTTTTTTTTTTTCATTTATTTGCTTGGTTCACAGTTCTTGTGGCTATTAATTTTTATTTCTGGCTGGTTTCACATGAAACAGGATGCAGTTTTCTACCAAACCCATCCTGAATTTTGTGGCTGAGCTCAGATACTGGAGAACCTGTCAAACTTGGAATCAAAGCCAGTGCATTTGGAAAGAGGCTGAAATATTTTGGTGATAAATTCTTTTCTTCAGATCTATGAATGCCAGTTCAGTCTAATCCATGACTGGAGTCTCTACACATCTCAGAAAACAGGATAAGTTTTCCTGGAGCAGGTACTGACCATAAATCTGTTCACAGTATAGGGACAGCCAAAGGTTACCTCCATGAGCCAGCGAGCTCTCAAGCTGGCTGTAGTAGCTTCATCTGCACCATGGAAAGGATCAGAGATCTTCTCCTGCTAGTGTTGCCCACAGAAGTCTGCGATACAAATCAAGCCTTCTCCACTTGGAGTATATGCTTCCCCCACTCAAGTGGAGTTTCAGGGATGGGATATATCTAAATGTCTAAAAGATGGATGTTTAAATCTAAGCTGATTATCTCTACCCTTTCTGTGGTCAATGGGGGGAGTTAATGGCCTGTCTGTCCTTAAAATAATAATCTTAAATGTTTGAGCCTAATAACTACTCATTCAAAATGAATTGTCCATAATGAGATCACTATCTCAAATTCAGATGGTAAAGGTTTAGGTGTCTACACCAGAGTATCTCACAGCAGTCTGATGCTTGCATTTAAGAAAAAAAAGTTACTGTTGTTTCAGGATGAAGTGGTAATTTTGCACATGCCTTTTTCATAAAATCTGTTCCATATCACCAGAACTTGGCATTATATGATCCATCCTTGCTTGACAGTATGAGATGGTAAAATAACATGTGATCCTGTATGACAGTGTGGATGAAGGGACCTGTTCAGAATGCAGCTTCCTCAATGGTTCATTTAGCAAGCCTGTGACAACACCTTAAATGCTGAGGAAGTCTAGCAGCCTGGTGTAGGGGACTGTCAGACCCCACAGGGATCCCTACAAGGCACTTGAGTCTAGGTCGCAGAATAGCTCACCCAAGTAACTCTCGCAGCACCTTGAATCAGTGCTGTAAAAGAGGTCAGACTACACTGTTAACTGTATGTGTATTTTCTTAAATGCTTAGATATGTGGCTTTTGCACATCAACTCCTGTATACAAGTACTTCTGACTTGAGCATTCTGTAACATATTTTTGTTACCTTAATGCAAAAACTGTACTTTCCTCTTGCTTATTTTGTTTTGTTTTCCAAAAGCAGAGAAACAAGCACACTGCAAGTGAATAATATTTTTAGTGATCCCTTTGGAGATCCAAGCTGCACAACAAACTTCTTGGAAGGTATTGGGAGATACAGCAATGTCTTGATGCAACTTGGAGTCCAGGCAATGCAACTTTGTGACATTGTTACAGGGAATACTGCCTTCGTCCATTAACAGGGCTCCTGACACAGGTCTCCATTAATGTACTTTGGCCTTGCTTCATGGAAGCCGATGCTGTTGCATTGATTTATAGCATCTAATGATCTGGTCTACTGCCTGTGCTAAAGATGGCTCCTTATGGGTCTGATCTGAAGCTCCCGAAGACAGAGGAAGTCATTCCATTGGTTTCAGTGGGCTTTGAATCAGGCCCTTGTCAAGGTGTATCTCATGAGAAGCAAAGCTGGAAATATGCAATCAAGTTCTCACTGAACGTGAGCAGGAATATATGCAAGATAGGAGGCTGGGATGAGGGTTGAGGTTCATGAACTCGATTACTAACATCGACAATCTAGTGTCCCTACCTGCTATCACATCAAACTCTACAACAGGATGATCCTCTAGGAGGGAATAACCTTCCCCAGGTCAAGTAAAAAAACTCTTGAGGGAGGGTGGAGGGGCAAACCTCTCATTTGTACTCTCCAGAGAGAGAAATGCACTTCTGCTTAACACAGAGTGAACAATTAAAGCGTTGGAGTCAGCTGGAAATGCTGCTTGCAGCGGTTCCTGGTCGCTGGCCAGTTGGTGGATTACTAATAGCTGGCACCGCGTGCTGTTTACCATGCACAAGGCTCCCTCCCTCACAGAGGGAGGACCAAGGAGGGCCAGGGAACAATCCCAGCTCCCCATACCAAAGATATGCATAACAATTGTCCAGATATATGGAAATGCCAAAATTGCACATGCAGATGCAATCCCTGGGAGGAGGCCTAGGGAGCAGAGGAAGCTGTACAGAGCAGCCACCCTCTCAGCCCCACTGTTTGCTACACGGCAGACCATGTTTGGTGAATTTTAAAGCATCTGCTACCTTCAGAAAGGGAGACGTGAGGGGATTATTTTTCCCCATTTTCATTTGCTTCTTGGTTTCTCCTGAAGGCAATGAAAAATGTTTGCCTTGATGCTCACTGTCAAGACATTCCCAGTGGATTTTGCCCATGGCACATGCCAGTGTGTGAGGTGACTTTACATACCTCCCTATTAGCACAATGCAGGACAGTACTTTTGTGGCTGGGGCTAAATGAAGAATAGGGACCCAGTCTCTTCTTGTGTAGCTATCAGAAGAAACATGGTGGGCAAAATACCGGTGTTTGCAGAGATATTAGGTGATGTTTTGCCTATTCTGCTGAGTGAGGGATACAGAGGACACTTATTCAGTCTGGGAATTACTGATTTGAATTCTGCTATCAGGGAATCAAAATAATAATATTTTCCAGTCCATTCTGTCATGAAACACAACACCCAGGACCCATAGGTTGTGGGCATTAGAGATGTAAAATCACAGCATACTCTCTGTGCAAGGTTCTTAAGATCATTCTTTATCAGGTTTTCTTTGTGCAGTTTTATATCCTTACTCCTGCTG
>NW_008634120.1:56285-69361 GCF_000691845.1 Merops nubicus
TACCTCTTCTCTTTTCAGTCACCAAAAGGCTTACATCTTCCTCAGTTTAGTCAGATCTCACTGGAAATATTTGTCAGCCATTTAACAGATCTGACTTAATCAGAAATCTTTTAAAACCACTCCCAAAGAGAGGTGGTCATGGCCTTAAGCTATCATGAATACATTTTGTTATACCTCCTACTATAGACAGAATTGTTAGGGTCTTTAGATACCGTTGGGATCAGCACCAGTACTGTTTAAGGCATGCTACTAAAGTGGGATGTTTAGAGGTATTTAACTGCGTCTTTGGAAAACTGTTTATGTGTACCCCTTATACTCCCAGGCAAAGCAGGATTCACCAGCTCCAGCCAACATTCTTGCCCCTTTCAGTTGTGTTCGTGTGCCAAAAGTCACGAGACATCCAGGCTCTCAAATGGTTCATGTCTATGGAAACTTTAAGTGTGATTCAGCCCCCAGAGGTGGAAGAGTCAGGACCTTCCCAAAGATCCCTGTACACTGGTAAATTATGGGGTTAGTCTTGAGCACTGACAAGTAAGTAGGTGGCCCTGCTTGAGCAAAAGAGTTGAACAAGATGATCTCTAAGGGTCCTTTCTAACCTTAACCATTGTGTGCTTATGTGGCAAGGGTCTGTCCACACTGATTTGCTGTTGGCACACTCCCTGCCATGCTTTGGGCCCATGTTAATTAGCACTCTACCACAGTCTCCGGGTACAGTCTGAGCACAGTTGCACAGCACACAGTGTTTTATGCAAGTGGGACTCAGCCCACACAGTTTTGGGGAGAAGGTAGAGAGTTTAACTACACATGTGCAAGGCCTTCCCACCCATAGGTTCAAAGAACAGGCCATATCCTTTTTCATTTTATTAGCATAGTTATAAAAGAGCTGAGAAAAGTAGGTTTAAATGGTTTCTGCTGGCTCATTTCTTCCTAAAGCCAGGAACCCAGATTGCAAAGAGGTACAGGTGAGGCCACTGCCTTGCAGTCAGGAGCGTAAAGTCACAGAATGTGGTCCTTGACTTGCTCATGGGCCATGTCACCTCAAGGAGTGTAAAGTACAGCTCAAGACAGTTTTTCACTATTGCCAAAGCTTGTTTCAGGGGATCTGGGAAAAACAAAAAATAAACAAACAAATAAACAAACAAATAAACAAACAAAACCAAAATAAAAAAATGTTGTATAACATACCTTTACAAGGAAACAGGAGACTTTCCTTGTGCGTCTGCACAGAGGCGGGCAAAGGAGAGACTTAGCAGTTGCTTGGAATTCCACTCCTGAAGGCTGTCTCCATAACTTGGTTCCCTTCCCCTGTGCAACTCTGTCACTCCATACATCCAGACAGAAGCCTGTTTATCCACTGTATGCCCTTCTCTCCTTCTTTCTGGGGCAAACATATGTGCATTTACATGCTCTGCATCCTCCTCACAGCCCCTGCCCTCTCTCACACCCACACACTATAAAAATCTGCCTCAGATCCAGTTAGTAAAAGGTGACTTTTTCCTGCCATCTGGGTGTTTGGTGGCACAGATTCTCTTGGCCTGCCTACACACACTCGCGGGCGCATTACACCCTCCTCTTTCCCCTTCCTCCCTCTCTCCCCCTCCCATGAGCTGGCAGCAAAAACAAAAGGGAAAGCTTCAAAACCACAGTGTCAGCTGCCTGTGTCAGTGTGGGTTGAGAGGACGGATCACAGCATGCCCATATCCCAGTAGGCAAAGGGGACTGTATTTCAATAAATTTACATACTACAGAAGACTGTGTAAGAGATTGCTTTGGGGAGCTCTCTACTGAGTTGCTTGGGGGACGCTGAGCCCTTGACTCGCTCAGAAAGGTTTTGATGCCACCTGCTCTAAAACTTTCATGTTCTCCGTATCCTTTTAATTTCGATACTGATGTCCATTGTTTGCTTCACAGCATGGTTTTGTTTCCTCCCAGTTTGAATGAAAGGCCATTGATTAATACCTCTGGAAATGCTGGTTGTGGGTTTACTCTCAAGGAAACACAATGCTAACTTTCTCCTGTGTAGCTCCTGCATACACCTTGCTTCTGACCTTCTTGGGTCTCACTTACAAATCATGACCTGTCTTGAGTGGATCACTGAACCCCTTTGCCTTTCTTTAATCTTTTATTTCTCTTCTGGTTAAATGCAGTGGAAATATTCTAACTTAGGGAAGCAATCTTTGAAAAATACAAGGTTTCACTTTAAACAGTATTCATGTGTTCACTTGAGTTTTCTTAAGCGGTGTATATAATTTTTTCCTGTGAAAATGTAATATTGGAACACTTTTTGCAACTGGCTGTTCAGTAGCAATTACAACTTTTTTGTTCAGAAGAGAAGTAGAAATTTTCCTTAGACATTTCTGCATTTAAACATTTCTGAATTGCCTATTTCCACAAGACATGAGTTGGTGGTGTTTTTTATTTATTTTGGCTTCAAGAGAAAGGGTGGCTGTAGAAATAGCAGAATATCCTGTATTCTTTGAATCGTACCCCTCATGAAAGGTTCCTTTCACTAGGAACTTAGCTGGACTGATCACTGGCCTAAATCCCAGCCCAGAGAAGTGTAAAGCATAGGAGTTGCCTGCCAGATGGCTACTACTCTTTCTTTTGCAGGGGGTCTGTGTCGTTCCTAGAGCTATTGCAGTTAACATCCCCAGGTAGCTCAGAAAATACCATGACTACGAAGTCTGCTGAAGTCTAATGCACCTTTAGGCATAAGATAGTCCTTCTCAGGGTTGCTATGAGCTCAGACTGATGACACAGAAAAGCCATCCTGCCATACTTTTCAAGCAGATGAAGAGATATTTCACCTAGCAACTGTCTTGGAATTCAGGGCTGAGAGAAGAATTTTGACGGACGTGAGGAGAAAGGAGCGAGTCAACGTTTCATACATCTGCGGTTGACCTGAAAGAAGTGGCTTCAAAGGTTGAATGTTCAAATCTGGCTTTGAATGTTGGGTTTGATCATTGAATCATAAAATCTTAGAATGTTTAGGTTAGAAAGGACCTCCAAAGGTCATCTAGTCCAACACTCCTACAGTAAGCAAGGACATCTCCAACTAAATTGAGCTACTCAAAGCCTCATCAAGCCTGACCTTGAATGTCTCTGGGGATAGAGCCTCTACCACTTCTCTGTGCCACCTATTCCAGTGGTCTATCACCCTCATATCGAAGAACTTTCTCTTAACATCTTACCTAAATCTCCTCTTTTCTAGCTTAAAGCCATTCCCCCTTGTCCTGTCACTACAAACCCTTGTGAATAGTCCCTCCCCTGATTTCTTGTAGGCCCCTCTCAGGTACTGGAAGGTAACTATAAGGTGCCCCCGGAGCCTCCTCTTTTCCAGGCTGAACAACCCCAACTCCCTCAGCCTGTCCTCATAGGAGTGGTGTTCCTGCCCTCGGATCATTTTTGTGGCTCTCCTCTGGGCATGTTCCAACAGCTCCACATCCTTCTTGTGCTGGGGGCTCCAGAGCTGGACACAGGACTCCAGGGGAAGTCTCACCAGGGCAGAGTAGAGCGGCAGGATCACCTCTCTCCATCTGCTGGCCACGCTGCTTTTGATGCAGTCCAGGATTCGACTGGCCTTCTGGGCTGCCATTTAGCTTGTAAAGGATCCTAGAGGTCCTTTACAACCATAGTGATTCTATGATTCTATGTGTCAGCTCATTCTCTGTGTGGCTCCATTCTCAGTCTCTACGATGCAGATTTAGCTCAGACAGAGAAGTGGTGAAGCAAAGTACACAAATACTGGTGAGATATGCCATAGGAAAGGGAATGGATGCATTGGTAAAAGGGGGTGAAACAGCTGAGTGGCAAAGTACCATGTGAAATCCACCTCCAAATAGAAGTAGTGACCTGCTGCTTCAGTTTTTACCTGTCTCTAGAAGTGTATCATGCACCTAATCCATGGGAGGACAAGTCCTGGAGCAGGAGGTTCTGAACTTGGTAGTTTTAACACTTCCTGACAGAGGAACATTCATTTAATGCAGAGAGAGAACAGCTGAGCAGCTGTGTTCAGAGAGAAACACCATAATCTATTATGGGGCTTGGGCCACCATTGATCAATATGGCAAAGTCAATAACAGCTTTTGATTCCAGCATATTAGGTTGACTGTCAGATTCATGTTTATTGGAAGTTTTTACAAATAAGTCAGGCATATGACTTGAAGGAAAGAGAATACAAGTCAAAACTCCAGGTAGAAGGCTGATTTTTTTTTTTATTTTATTTTTTTTTTTTTTCCCCTCAGGGTTGTTTAGAGAACTACATCAGTTTTTAAGTAGCTAAAACCCTCACTTTTCCATATATAGAAAAAAAAAAAATTGCAAATACAATCCATTTTTTTTATTTTTTTTTTTCAATTAAGGATAGTGTGGATTATCTGAAGGTTTAATTTGTAATGACCAAAGCCTCACAATATAGCTCATTTTTATTCCTGAACCTTCCATCTCTATGAATCAGCTGATTTGTTTACTATCTCCAACCCTGTTTGAGAAGAGATACAAACTCAAAATACTTTAGGCATTCCATATAACATCAAAGAAAACTTGAAACTTTGACAGGAATTTGTTTTAAATTTCCAGAAAACTCAAGGACTGTTATATAAAAAAATAATCCAATTAAAATACTAAAAAATACTTAAAAAGAAGAAATCCATGCTCTTTTTAGATACATCATATGTTTCCATCTTTTAGTTTTAAAACAGTGAAGTTAGAATATTGGGAGTGAATAAAAAATATTTTTAAAATACTAAATAAATAGATACTTGATACAGATATTGTGCTGATGAGGGAAAGTGGAAGTATCAAGATAAAAACACAGAACTGCTTGTATTAAATCTCCTCCATCTTTTTTAGTCAAGCATATCCCAAAACACTTCCTGAGAGTTAAGCAACACCAGTACAGAGTGAGTGAATTGAGAAACGGGAGTTAAAAGGTATGAGGAAAAGAAAGAAAAGAGCTGTAATAAAATTTAATTGAAGTAGACAAGAAAAAAGGGAGGTTTTATGTGGTGTCAGGAAATACAGAATACAGAAACAAGGTCTTAACATAGCACTGGCAGGATTGTTTTGCAAACACACACAAAAGTTGTCGTGGATGAAAGTAGAGTGATAAGAGCAAATCGAGGTGAGTTTTATACGACCAGTGGAGAAATGCACACAGTAGCATTTTGATTTTTACTTATTTTTTAATAATCAGTGGAGCTCAGCAAAATGATATCTCTTCATTAGAAAAGAAAGTCTCTTGATCGAACAAAGAAGTGAGCAGACCTGTTGGAGAATTGGTGAGGCTGTGCGTCAAAGTTCAGCCTCAAAGGAATATGTAAGAAGAGTTACTTATGTCCTTATCTGAGTCTCCTCTGAGATGTTAGAGCGTCCGATGCATTTTAAAATTTGATGGATTTCTGTGGGCCTTATCTTCTTTGTTCTGCTGGCGCTTTGCCCTTCTGCTTTCCTTTGATCACTGCTTAGGATCAGTTTTGTGTAACGCTGCTAGGGCAGAGTGCATTGGCCGCCTTGCTAGTCGATGACCCAGTGAGAGTGGTACAAGGACAATTATATGGACAAAAGTTTTTCTAGAGCTGCTGGATGAACTGCTTTATGATAAATTATGAACTTTCAAAGAGCCTTGAATTCTTCCTGCACCAGTACTGTATCTAGCCTTTCAGCACATAATATTCTAGATTGATGCATTTTGGTATGATCTGATGAGCAAGGGCCTAATCCTGTTTGGAGGAACAGTCCACTCTACGTTCATTCATGTGACAGAGAGTGGTTTTAACCAGTACACCTCCTCAATGCTTGACTTTACTGATGGATTTTATGACTTTTTACATGTAAACCTGCAAGCTTCAGAAACAAAAATCTGGGAAGTTTCTCAACTGCATATTGCAAACATGAGAGTACAGCTGTGGGAAAGATTGCTCAGTATTTGCCACGGTTTTTATACATTTTCCCCAAACATCTGTTACAAGTCACTTTCAGAAACAGGTAATTTTGTTACAGACTTTTAGTCTGACCCAGGAAGACAGTTTTTACATTCTGATTAACAACTTAATCCAACATAACCCATAGAACTCCTCTAAGTCCTCTTACCTGCGCTTCAGCTCTTACCTACCAGCATCCCAAGAGTGGGTACGTTACAAAGAAAATTATCCTTTCACTTGCAGTGGTATCTTCAAATCCATCCCAGTCTACCATGTTTATCACTCATTCTCTTTTAAGCCTGGCTCTATTCGTTGTTATTTCCACTCTCTGATTCAGAGAGTTTTGCTGAAAGGATGTCTGTTGAAACCTAGAGTGAGGACCAAGACAGTTGTCATTCCATCAGTAATGGAGTACAGAAAGGCTTGCATAGTATCACAGTACAGTGTTCTCAACCCTGTGTTGTCATAATAGAATTATTCAACAGAGGACAATTTCTTTTTAATTTATTTTTTTTTAAAGAAAACAACACTTTTTTTTTTTTTTTTTTTCATCCTGCCAAACACTTATACTGAAGTCAGGAAAGAGAATACATTCATAACTTTACAGTTCTTATGAGAGTACAACACATATATTCATACTGGAATAAAACTTCAGTTTGCATCCAAGGCTTATTGCTTGGTCTTCATAAGGATGTTTTGAAGCATGTGTCCTATGGACATAAAACTTTGTTCTATAAATTTGGTGAGACAAAGTGGTTGAATGCACTTTTGTTTCTTGGTGATTCAAACAAAATTGTTCTCTGCATTTGATGCACATGCATGAACTTGAAGCATGTTAGTCTTTCAAAATTATTAACAGGAATAAACTAGGTTCCACACTGTGCTGTAAAGCAAGATCTAGGCATCTTCTGTTTATTTTAGTTGGAATTCTTTTCTATCTAACATTTCAGTAGAAAGGAATAATATGTTTTCGGTGCTTTATTTCATGGTGATGGTGAATTTGATTGGCATATGTTCATATGTCATTTTTTCTTTTCTCTGAGTTCTGTGATCTTCTACATGCAGAATGGCTTTTTTAGATATTTTTTTTTTGTGCGTTTAGCACAACCAAGTATCTGCTCAAGGTCCCAAACTACTAGCCCACAGGCAAGAATGAGAGAGAGAGAGTCCTCCTTTGTGGTAACTAACTCTATATAATGAGCCCCATGCAAATTCCCCTTGCATACTTACTGACACCCCCACAGTTACTTAAACGGGCATTATTGGTCACTGGGTCCCAAGGTCACCCAACAGAATGGAGTTGTTAAAAATAGGAAGGAAGGTTCAAGGCACCGGGTCAAGAGAGATTAATTGAAAAATCTTCTGCAGACCTGACATTATCTGTGAAATGGCACTGCCCAGACACCTCCAGCTGCTGTTGGGTTCCTTACGAATGTAAATGAATGGTTTCTTTTGTGGCAGTGGAGTGGTTTCCAGGCTGGGCTGATTTTCTTTATGATCCATTCCTTCTTTTTTTTTTTTTTTTTTCTTTCTTTTCCTCTGCAGTTCAACTTAAAAAATCTCTCAGTGTCTCTTAATCTTCCTTCCTACCTTGTCCTCAGCTGTAGCTTTTGAATTTCTTGGACAGCTTCAATTAAATGTGAAGCTCTAACCAGTTTTGTGAAACCAGGCTCCTGAGTAGAGGAAATTAACTTTCTTTTACTACCCCACTTTATGAAAGAGGTGCCTTAGTAGACCGTGGATAATGCCCACCATTGCTCACACTTGAAGCAAGATTTCACAAGAAGTCAAAGTGCATTGCTTTTCTTGCAGACAAAATTACTCACATTTGGAGGTGGGTGGGTGTTGCTTCCAGAATTGAAAAGTTTTTGCCTAAAAGGGCCCATAAATCTATTCCTTTTTCATCAACGCTCATCTTATTCCTACTTTAATGCCCTGAGCTCCACCAGATCATGGCAAAAAATGGGCTCTCAGGGGCATCTCTGTAGGGCAGTAGGGGATCTAACCAAAAGTTAGAGAACTAACCAAAGGCCCAATAGTGGAAAGTCTGGATACTTTGAGGAGGATGATTTCTGCAGTGGATCACAACTTGCAATTCATTGATAAATGTTATAATGAATATGCATCTGACCTAATTGTCTAGACTGTCTGCGCAGGCAGTGGAGAGAAATAAACAATTCCAGAGAGTGATTCTCCTGACATCTACATTTGGATTAAATGGACTGTGCTCTAGAATTGACTATTTCTCTCAGGTTGTGAAGGTGACCTAGATGACTATCTCAGATGTAAAGGTCACTGCTGTAGATAGCTAAATTTGTACTGATGAATCTACTCTCAATGTTCTGATTAAGATATACCAGTACTGAATTTCTTCTGGCTGTTTATGTTTTAAAGAAGAGTCTGAGATCATAGACTTATATTTTAGGAGAATTCCCCTCCCCAAAATTGCTTCTGTCTGAAGAAAAAAGACAAGCAAAAGAACATGTCCAATCAACAAATGTGGCTTAAGGTAAGCATCTTGACCAGTGTGACTTTAAAATTTTGACACAGAATTGGTAACAAGACTGAAGTGTCCTGGATCTTATTCTGGTACATTATCCTTAAAATTAGATGTTTTCTATAGTTTAGAACATGTTATTTTGGGAATTTGAAGTCAGGATCACTTAAATTTAAGATTGCTCACAAAGCTGGACAGATTTTACACCATGATGACTTTAAGAAGTGTTGAATTTATTCTCTCTGCTAGTCAGAGAGAACTTTTCCAGGGCAGACATCACATTGTAAATGCCAGGTTCCTATCTAATTAGGGTATGGTGCTGAACCTGCCAGTCCCAACTTTTATCAGTCATCTCCTCCTGCACCAATGTGCTGTGGAGGATCACTTTCTCTCTCTCTCCCTCTCTTTCTCTCACTCTCTCGCTCTCTCTCTTTCTTCTTTAAAGGAAAAATATTATTAGGCTTTGAGGGCCTAAAAATGTGGCTGCCTGCATATTGCTAAAAATAATATAAAACAGTGCCAAGGGACCACTTATATTTTGGCTGCAAGAGGAAGTTTAGCAGCAAAAAGGGAAAACTCATCAGTGCATAGATCTCAAAAACTAGGATGCTCCATCTACAGCCTCTCAGAAAGTTCAAAACCCCCAGTTTTTATATTCTTCCCTTTGGATTTTTCTTTCTGGTAAACTATTCTGCCTTAGCACAGCTCTTACTCCCACTTTTTACTAGTCTTTTAATACATAACAAACAGGACCAACTCATTCTGACAGCTCTTCTACAAACAGGTAAGAAGCAAATTTAGGAATAAAAATGCAGAATTTTAATTCTTCTTTGAACTTTGATTTCACACTCAAAGTTTACAATCTTAGGCACAGATAGCAGTGGTACACACTCATAGCTTTCAATCTTGGGTATAGATGACAAACAGCAATAGGTGCACGAAGAATAAGTTGTGGTTATCAGCATATAAAGAGGAATATCAATGTGGCATTTTGAGGAGTGATTGAGAGGCAGGAGAAAGTCAGACAGAATCACCAGCATGTGAAGAGTTAATTGGAGGTCCATTCATTTCAGACCTGACCTCTTCAAACTTCTGCATTTTATTCATAGCTCATGGGGCTATTGAAATTCACCTGGAAGAACAGAAAGGCTCTTCCAGGCATCGTCTTTTATAGAGTCATTTGTAAACACACATTTAAAAATTTCACACTGTTAATAATTCCCTTGACAAGCTGCTTGCTGAGGCAGCAGAGAATATTTAATGAATTAGAAATATCCTGCTATCCAACTCCATCATCATCCTCGTATGTAATTATTGACCTTCAGGATCAAGTCTCACCCATGATCAAGGTCTATTAAAGCCAACTGTTGAACAAAGTTCCCCACTACTACTACACCAATTGAACCAAAGGGATTAATATGTTTACCATGTACATGACCACCCAGCCATTAAAGCACAGATTATGCCCTCTTACTTGCAAGCTGGAGATGCAGAAACAATGATACTGAAAAGCTACCTTCCCTCAAGGTCAGACAGCCAAAAAATGGAAGGAGTAAGAAAAATGCTCAGGTTGTCCCAATTCCCTGCCCTGTGCCTTACATACAAGACAGACTTACTGACTTAATTTAGAGAGCAAAGCCACTTGCAGAGCTTCTTAGAGTTTTTTTTAATATCTTTTCTCATGGCTCCTTGAACATCCCCCCTTCGTCCTTTTTTTATTCAAACACACAGACCGTAAATCTGTTTAAGTAACATGATAATGACCAACAGAATGGTTATGATGTCACTAAAATGAGCTATATATAACCAGCCTAGTGTATTAGTGAGAACAGACAAGACAAGGAGATGGGAGAAAAGAAAGGGAAGAAAAGTGCCTGGAGTTAAATACAAATGTTTATTAGCTACCTGCTCAGAGACACTATTTGAAAGATAGCTGATCTGTTCCCTTGCAGTTCTGCTGCTCTTTCACCTTCTGTTACTTATGTATTAGAAGTTTAATTCTGGTGGGAAAAGTATTCCCCTTACTCCCCTACCCCCCTTTTATGGTTTACACTGGAGACTTACACTATCTCATCTGTTTCACTGACATAGCACTATGGAGATGCTGCTAAGAGATATTAAAGTCAGGTATTATCAGCTCAGTATTGTAATATTATTTCCATCTCATCCTCAGTAGATTGTCTGCATAGTGACACGTTGCCAAAGTGAAATGAGTGAATGAACCTGGAGAGCTTCATTCTACCTTGAGCACAGGAAATGAAAAAAAAAAAATAAAAGAGAGCTAACCAGTGTCAAGTAGGAACAGGGACATGGGATTTGGGAGGGTTGCTTTCTCTCTTCTGCTAGAGATTGACCTAGTGATGGTATGGGATTGAGACTGTGTCTGGCGGACACATGGCAGGAGCTGAAATTTTTCGCACATAGTCAAAGTGGTCTTGTTACATTAGTAAGAAAAATGTAATAGCCCTGCTCCTGCTGTAAACCTTGTTTCAAATATCTTAATCGCAAGTATTACAGGATTGGGCCAAATACCAAATCACCAATGTTTAAAAGTTGAGATATCATTGAAATTACTGAGCTTATGTGTAGGAGATAAAGGTGGTTTTATGCCACAGCTTTTCTTCATTCCATGGACAATTCACATAACCGTGTTTTCTCTTTTCGCTTATTTCACTGTCTGCCAGTTGGTTTTAACACCCATTTCCTTCCCTGGTTAAACAGAGATTTCTTAATGTATTCCAAACACTTCCAAACATTATAGGTAACTACTCCCTTATACACATGGGCAGGACCTGACCCCCTGGTGGAATCAGACAGATCCTCAGTGGGAGCAATTGTTGGTGAGGCACAAGCTAATCAGCTCAGCTGCAGAGTGGTCATAATAATTTTGTTATTTCAATCTGCTCACATGGTATCAAGCTGCCATGGAGATCCCTATGCAGCTCTGAGTTAATATAAAATTATAAGTCTGACTTAGGGAAGGAAGACTATATGATCACAATCTGTGTCAACTTTTGAATTCTGAGCTGATTTCAGATAAGCAGTGGGGGTAAAAAGACTCAAATATGTTGTATTCTAACATGAATTTTGGAAACAGAGAGAACGGTGAGCAAAAGGTATTACTAGTGCTTTCATTGAAAGAATAGCTAATTGATCTTGTCCTTCATTAGATATCAGAGAAGACATTTGCCTCACAAAGTCTGAAATTACTTGTCCCTGTTTAGGAACTGGATTAAAATATTGAGGAAGGAGCTTCCAGTTCTGTCATATCAGTAAACTGAAATACAATACAGAAAAGTAACAATATCAACAGTCAACATTTTGCTAATGACCAGCACTGTATACAACTGATTTTATGGGCCTCTAGGCAGCACCTCAAGATTAGCTTTGCATATGTACTTCGTTATGAGTTGTGATGGTTGTGGGCTGAAGACTCTCGCCTGAAAGCATTTCCAACCTTTCCTCTGCCTGCCCCCTCTTCATCACTTGGTACAACTGCCACAACCCATAAGATTACATTGTCCCTGGTTCAGATTATTGTGCTCAGCCAAGATCAATGGAAACCAGTCCCATTTTCCTCTTGTTTTCGCAGTCCAGTTTGTGCATGTGCTGTCCTCAGTTGGAAAAGCTCATCTATCTGCAGACCCTACACTTGCTGCTTCAATTGAAAACCTGGCAGGAATAACTCATTAAAGATACATGTAGTGGAACCTGCACCCAGAGAGGTGCCAACTGGTTCTTCATCCATTGCCTATAGGTCTTGAACTTCATCCAGGCAGAGAAATCAGCAGAGAAAGGACCCACTTATCTGATTAAGTCTTCATGAGCTGCTCTACAAGCTTCAGACAAGAAAGCCTTTCTCTTGTAACACATCCAAAACAAAGTAAACAAAGTGTTCAACTCTACACAAACACACTTTTGCATCCTGTGTACCCTTGAGATAATCAAGATTCATATTTTCATTTTGTCGCAGATGTAGAACCTGTGAATATCTCAAACTGCTTTCTAGGTCTCAGAAGAAACTGGTTCCTACTCCATTTTCTTTTGATTGTGGGACATAAAGCAGAGTCAAAAACAAAGCTGCCCATGCATGAGTACGATTGTCTTGGTTGCAAACACCTGAGCTTGTTAGAGGAGCAGTTAGACATAAAATTTTGTTTTGTCTTCTAGTGACCCCCTACCATTGCTTTCAAATTAAATGTGTTTAGAAAATAATGTGAGATTTCTTCTAAACAAGAGACTGCAAAAAGCTAGAGGATCAATTAGCAGTCCTTTATAACTGTTTATTCCTCTCCTAGTCAGTTAATTCTCTATTCCTACAGTATACGAGGGTTGTTTCTTTGAGCCAAATTTTGACTGCAAATAAAGAATTCTACCCAGTGACAGATTTTTGAGGATATAGCATGTTTTAACAATAGTTTAGAATAATGTTAAGATCTTCCACATTTACTGGCCACCAGAGGAGGGGGAGGAGGGTGATTCCACTCACATGAGAGAGATTGAACGTAGCCTAGTGGCTTTCTGCATTTGTCTAGGTGAGAGGAAAACCTATTACGTGATCTCTTTGTTTGGTGAAGAAGGATATGAATCTGTGCATTCAGTCTTCCTAAATGAGTCCCCCAATGACAAAGATTTCATGCTGGCACCCCATTTCCCTA
>NW_008634120.1:69392-84254 GCF_000691845.1 Merops nubicus
ACAAGTGTTTCATTATTTATACAAGATGAAACTCTTCCAGCTCTAAAGACTGACAGGTTTAGGTACATAGGATGTTAAAGCCTCAGGCAAAAGTTTCTATTTTGTCTGCTATCGAGGCTTGAACCCAGGGATCTCGTGTGAGTACCTTAAGTGTCTGTTTATTCAAGGTCTCTCTGACTATCAGCCATTTATTCTGGAATGAATAAAAACAAACTAGACATCAGACACCAAATACAAAAATCCCACAGGACTTAAAATCAAAACAATACCTGACTGATTTTAGAAATTTGTGTTTTTCTTCTCTATGTTATTGAGGAGAGTGGAAGGAGAAGCTGTTTGTGGTTTAATCAATCCCATTGACCATGACAGAAAATTAAAACTGCTGCAGGATTCTCTAACAAAAACTTTAAAATACATACACACATCTTGCCTTATAGAATAGACACTTACTTTAATAATTTATATCTCTAGAACTTTTTTGTGTGTGTGTGCTTTAAAACCTTTAAACACTGAAAGGACTTTTTCTTAAATCAAATGGTTGAAATTCTGAAGTTTTATAGATATTTTCCATAAGGTTAAAGGACAGATTGCAAGGGTTTAAACTGCTCAAGTCTATGGAGACTTGCCAATGGAAGTTATTTTTGTGCTACTAGAGCTTGTCCTAGAATAAAGACTAGAATAAGACTCTGACTTAGTTCATTTTTGTTGCCTGCTGCATTATTGATGCAGGGCTGGGAAATAGTAAGGAAGAAGTGGGGTGTTAAATATAGCAGTCGGTCCTGATCTCTTACAGTCTGTCTGTCTAGGACTTTTAGCATCAGTCACATACTTTCAAGGGGTTACAGAGCTCTTTTCAAGGATGCTGTATCACTAGATAATTAAAAAAAAATAAATAAATAAAACCACCACAATACGGATAAATGCTACAACCATCCAGCACTTTTAGTACACTTCTGGAGTCACAGTACTTCTAGAAAGTCTCTGGATAAATCAAGCTATGTTTCATCTTGCAAATAAACAAATACATAATTTCATGCTGACAAAACCTGTTACAATTGGTGAACGCCAGTGCTCAGAGGAGTATCTCTTTCTCCACAGTGAGAACTGTTCTAGACTCTTGGAACCTCAGAGGAGGTAGTGATTGCAAGTACCTTGCCCTTGATCCCAGTAAGGTGATATATATCTAGAACACTGGCTTGGGAAAATTGGGGAACATTACCTCATGATGGGGTCATGCTGAACAGAAGCAGGAGACGCTCCCACATTTCACAGGGCTTGAAGAATTAAAATGCAATGCAACGTTAAGAGAAAATATTAATGGAGAAACAAATAATAATTTAAAACAAAACAAAACTGAAAACTCAGAACGCCCTCAAAAATAATTTCTCCAAAAGGTATTTGTTGACAAGGTGAGTTGGACATTGGTAGGCTGGATGAGGGTGGTTTGAAGAAGAGTCTGCTGCCAGTTGTTGATCATCTGATGGAGTTGATGGGAACATTGGCTGAGCCTCTGCCCTCATTGTGTTCATTAGCATTCACACCATTCGTTGGCCACCCCCTTGTACCAAAGACATTTTCTGAGCTTGCTAATTTTCATGAAAGCAAGTGGGGTCACTTTCCACCTTTTTTCCTCATCTTGACAAGGCTCGTCCCCTAGAGAGCTGAGAAGAAAGGCACTTTCTTGTTGTCATCTGTGCAATTATCAGCTTTGAACACGATGGCAATTTGTTGTTGTTGTTGATTTCCTTTGTTATGCAAATGTACCAGCTCATTCTCTGAGTGCTTTTTTTCCCCACACAGCATAAAAGGGAATATTACACATTTAATTTCATGTTATCGTTTGTTTCCCTCTGAGATTTCCTCCAGCCATTTTTTGGTCTTCTTCAGGCTGGTGGGAGCTAAGCAGTAGCATTTTGAATTCTGACTTTGTCACTTCTATTTACTTTTTATCATAAAGGGGTATTGTCAATAGGTCTTATGTGGCTCCTATAAAACGCATTTAGGAATTTAAATCTCCACTAAAACACAGAATTTATGCTTCCTTTTATGATTTATGAGTCTAGAAGCCTAAATTCTGCTTTTAATAGTCTAGCCATTTATATTCAAAGCAATCAGCTTACATGCTGCACGAGCCTTAAAGTTGTTAGTGCAAAACTAAAGAGAATAAAAGCAGGAGGATGTAGACAGAGGCCAAAGTCAGGAAGTTCAGAGTAGAATTCAAATGAGGACTTCTCCAGGGCTTTAAGATACCATGTCTCTATGACTCTTATTATGGTCCATCTCCTGTATGCATCCTCTATTTCACCCTTTGGGAAGAAAAGTAATATTTGAAAACAAGAAGGAATCTCTTTTATTTGATCACAGAACCAAACCTCAGCTGGCTCATTCACAAGTCTAAATCTCTCAGGAAGGTGAACAGTTCTCTGTCTGAACTGTTCAAAACTTACCAGTCTGTACAGACGAGTTGTAAACTAGTCAAAACCAGACTTGTTTATAATTTCTGTTCTTATCCACATTCATCCAAATTTAATGATTATAAGACACGCATAAAATCAAACATACACCCGAGGAGTTAAAGTATTAATCCATTTTTTTTTTCCCACAACCTGACACCTTTTTCTCTGGTATTATCGTCATTGCATACAGAGGCAATCTCACAGATTGTTCATCAAAAATAAGACCCAAAAGTTACCTATTTATTGCAGAATAGTTTTGCTGAAAAACTCTGTTGCAAATGATTTTATGTCTGGTGGGTTTTAAAGGAGTTCTCACAGGTGATTATTGAGATTCTGAGGAATGAATATTAGAGAGAATGCATCAGAATGTGGTCAGTTTAAAAATAAGTTCTATTATTAATACTGTCTATTGATGAGCATCATAGTGTGTATAGCAGGCTTTGTCTTCACTATATATTTAGCAACATGCTATACTGAAGTTGTAATAGGTTTATTGGTGCAACTGTGTTGTATTCGGTTGGATTACATAATAGTTTTGCTTCTCTCCTAGTCTTAAATACATAGAGGAGAAGCATGCAGCAAGCTAGATCCCCAACTTCCTTTTCAACTCTGCATTTCAGGCCCTTCTGAGAAACTATTCAAAAAGTGCATATGGACTTGGCATGCAGCAATCAGATACCCTTGTGCTGTTTACTGCAGATTGCACCATTCTATTTGTGTTTTACACTTAGGAGCAATCAACGAAGTGTTCGGGGAAATATCCCCATACACTTTATATCTTTTTTTTTTTAAATGGAGGAGTGGGGGAGGGTGGTATTTTTACTCTCTGCTTGGGAAAAGATTATAGAATTTAGAGGTTCACCCACATGTTTCCATTCAGAACTGCCAGTGCTATGAATGTGGACTGCAAGGGGTTGTGAGGTATACTAATTCATATTTAGGCATAATGACGGTGCATGAACTGAGTTAAATGATCGCATTTTTGGAGAGTCAAATGTGAGGCACAGTCTAAATGGTTGATGGGTGCTCATAATGAAGTTATCTCATAAAAAGATGGTAACGTAGAGGCCATCTATAGTTTGGCTAGCATAAACTCAGAGCAGTTTTTGTTTTCAGTGGATTACAAAACTATAGCTGTAGACAGGCTTATACCTGAGGAGTAAAGATATTGGGCCACTCAACCTTTCATTAGCAGTAACAGATGGCAGAGTCTGTCCCCTTTCTGGATTTGAAAGGGAAACAGAGTTACTAGATACAGCCAAATGGGCTGAATGCGTAATTCTGCTGTCTGTTGAATGTCTTTCACTGGAGTCATGCCCAGGATGACTTTCACCCGAGTGGAAAGCTTCAATAGATCCTAACTTGCTGTGTCCATTGTTCCGCAGACCTAAGCCAGGGCCTTCCTCACACCTGCAATGGAACTAAGATCAGGCTCGCTATTTCCAGGACTCGCAAAGAAATAGATGAGGTCAGGATTTCACCCGTTCCTCATTCCCAGTCATGTGCTGGTTACCAAAAATAGGTCATAAATTATACCCTGTTTTCAGAAAGATTTTTCTAACAGCATAACCAGGACATCCCTGGTGAATCCCTCCTTACAATCTACACACTCACTCTTACAATTATGAGTGCTATGACAAAACATCTTCACAAAGGACAAGTTATTTCCATAGCATCAGTCAGTATCATTTAGACTCCAGTGTCCTTGCTGACTGGGTTTATAAAAATGACAGTCACAGGTCATCCCAAATTCTTGGATCAGAAGAAGCAGCTGCCTCTGAGAAGGGCCATTTTTTTTTCTTATATTATGTTCAGAGTGATAAACAAAACCTCTTTTGAAATATTCATGCCACTGGCCCACCTGGGGTATAAAAGATCCAGAAGATAAATAATGAGCTAATGCTTTCCAATATCTATCCTCAGCAAGAAGCCAGCGTGGATCATGCTTGTCACGGTTTAGGGCCAAACCAGGACAATGCTGATTTCTTACAAATTCCCAGAAAAATAACTTCCTTAAACTTCCTCCTGACACGAATAACAAGCTGTTTGCAGAAGCACAGGAGTTGACTCAGTGTCTCAGGAGATAGTTGGTAGACCTTTGACCCTGGAGATAGCAGATTGTGATTGGATCTACCCATAAAATATTTTCTAGATAGGCCTTGGTTAGTTCTCACACAACTCTGAGCCGACCAAGTGCAAATCTTTTTTTATGTTGGGTCATATAGTTGCATTAATGTGGTGCTAGATTTGGCCTTGTACTGTCTAATTTTCACTATAGATTTTTAGCTTAGAGTAAACTCCTGAACCATTTCTACATGGTTTTTGATTCAGAACTCGCATGTAAGATTTGCCTTAGAATATGATCATGCAAATCATGTCTGTTGTCAAAGTAGCACATAGATATAAGAAAATAAGAAATGCACATCGAATCAGATCAATTGTTCACCTGTCTCAGTTTTCAGTTTGCAGCAGGAGCAATGAGAGTTGCTATTCAGGGAAAGCATGCAAAAACAGACACTTTTTGCAGACTTTGCCTTTTGTACTGCTGTGCCTCATCCTATTGGTCTCCATTTTATAGACATACAGTCTACAAATGGCTAGTCTCTTTATAAACCAGATGATATTGTCCTTCCACACAGTCTCCCATGGAAGCAAGTTCCAGAGGTTCACCACTTACTGCAAAAAGAAGCTTTTTCTTTTGTCTGTTTTAAACCAACCTACTGTTACTTTCATTGTTCCTTTACTTCTTTTATTGTATGATGCGTTGAGCAACATTTCCACATTCAGCTTATCCAGTGCTTTCACCTTTTGTAAATCTCAGTGATGCCTTGTCTCAGATTCCTGAATTATCCCCATCATTCAATTTCCCCTCAGGAGGAAGCTGCCCCATCATCCTGTTCATTATATTTGCCCTTCATTGTACCTTCCCTAACTTCAGTATGTTTATCCTGAGGTGTGGGAGCCAGAAAAGCACACAGTGCTCAAGATGTAGGTGCACCACACCTTTTCAGGAGAACCAAAATGATGTATCCAGTCTCATCAACACCTTCTTGATGGTCCCCAGTATCTTACTGGCTTTTTCAGGTGCTACTGAACATCAAGCACAAGATTTCAGATACCTGTCAGCATGAAGTTGAGGTTTCTTGCCTGAAATGTAATTTCCAGTATGTTCAGCATTGTGAACTATCAGTGGTGGTTTAGGTACTTTTTTTTTTTTCTTGGTTGCTTTAGCTTAGGTTTATCCACAGCAAAGTTAATTTGTTAACAATTTTTACAGTTTTATGACATCGGTTTGCAATTCCTTGTCAAGAGAGAAGCATTTTGACTTTCTAGAAGTGATTATCATATCTACAGAACTGGTTATTCCTCTGCTTATTTCTTCTTCAGGTCAGGAAAAAGATGCTGAATGGAATTGCTTCCAGGACTAATCCTTATTAACTTTTCTCTTGAAAAACCTCTTCTCTTAAATCTTGTTTTTATCTTTGTGTTGACTGTTACCCTAGTAGAATTCCAGCAGTTTACTGAAGTAGGGTTTCCCCTTATGGGAGCCATGCTGACTACTTCTCGACAGAAAATATAATTCATGTGCTGTATAATTTTATTTTTTATAATAGACTGTGAGCTTAACAGTTATGGAAGTGATACTCACCAGTCTGTAGTCCTCAAGATTGACCCTAGTGTCCCACACTATCTGAGTGAGGTCAGTCTTTGACTACAACCTAGAGCCTGTTGGTATTGGTTTCAATGGCTGAGTTAGGAATCTCCTCTCATGGACTTCCTTGCCCAGTTAAAGGCAGAAGCATAGCAAGAGAAATGTGCTTACATTTGAAGAAAATTGACATTTCACTCTTCCTCAATTGTTTTTGAATGGAATGCATACCAGCACTGATTTTATCACTAAAATAGAGGGAAACAAACGTAGCTTTGTGCCATGCAAAAGGCGTGGGGGGCAACATCACAAAAAAATATGCAAAGCCCCCTCTCTTGCTGCAGTAGAATATCATGTAAGAATTTGCTCCCAGTTGGTTTGGGTTTTGGGTTGGTTTTGGTTTGTTTTTTTTTTGGCTTTGTAGAATAAGGGTATTATTCCTTATTCTGTTTCTGCTTTAGAAATAGCATATCTAGGAATTTCAGACTCTTAACACAAAAACCATCTCTGTAATAAGCAGATGTGAAATATGAATGAGTCTTGAGTCTTTTGAACTGATTACTACTACAGGGATGAAGAGCTAGGACAGTCCAGCAAGACTGAGACATACCAGTCCCTTGCTAAGTATCTCATTTTGCTGATTCAAATGTCTCTGTAGTCAGGGTTGTTTGAACAGAATCAAATTTACTTTTAATGAGCCATATAGTGATTCGCTTGTCTTTTTTTTTTTCCTTTTCCTCTTGCCTTCACATTAATTTCCGCAAAAAAAGCACATCTGATTTTGTAATGAGCTAAGCAACTGTTTCTCAATTACACTAAGTTTTACTGCTCCTCAGTTGAAGTTTAAAAGCATGGCAACTTCAATGTTATCAAAGATTTGCCTCACAATAAAATCTCCAGTAATTCTCTGTCAGTTTTATAAAAATTTCAGTACAAAATTACCCAAGGAATACTTGAGTAAGGAAAACTTCCTACCAAATTCTTAAAGTTGTTTCTAGAACATCATAGATCCATAGTGATAAAATCCAAATTTCCCACAACAGTAAGCTCATTGCTGCACACATGTAAGTTCTGTTTTATTAGTTATCTCTTTCTAAATCATCTTTGTTAATGTATGCCTTGCAAAGTGTGGTACAACTAGCAAGTGGTGCATGTGTCTTTGGACTTAACTAGATCAATAGTAGGATGTGGAAGGTCTAAAAAGAGTAATGCTGAAGTAGGACGTACTTTATTTCTTAATGTTAAAAAGAAAGAACAACCAAAAAAAAAAAAAAGAAAAAGAAATTTAAAAAAAAAAATAAAAAGAAGAGTGATATTTGTTCTTTCTTTTGATTTTCCTGTAATCTGTGTTCTTCCTAAAGCAGCTGTTTTGGGTCTGTCTTTTTCTTAGCCCCTCTCTGTCAGTCCATCACTCAGCATGTGTTTCTTCCAGTCAGCTCATTCCAGTTTCTGAATCCCTCCCTGTCCTGCCCTCAACCCCCTGCAATAGCATTTCCATATGTGTGAAGGACACAAATTTATTCCTGTAGTTTCTCTCTTTTCTGTGCTTTTTTAGAATCTGGACAGGGAACCTTTTACTTGCTGAGGGACAAAGAAGCCTTTAAAGCACTGTGAGATGTTTGTATATGAGCCAACTCTTTTGTGCTCCAATACTTTAGAAACATGTATGTGAGGGGAGATGAGAGAAAGTCACGTATGGTCTTAGACCAGAAAGAAAGTGACATCATATGTGAAAAAACCTCAAGAAGTCCTTGATTCATGTCAAGGTTAGTAGAGACAATTGATATTATCTGACTAGATTTCTGTGCATGAGGAGCTATAGAGATTGACTTCGTGGTTCCTGCAGCAGGTGGACAATCCACGTGGAGCAGTTTGCACATTTCGGAACTATTTTGTCATTGTATTGCTAATCATCAATGATAACAGCCACAGTTGACTTTCTTCTCCTCTCTCCAGAAGGTATCTATCCTGAGTAAGATGAATTTTCTTCTCAAAGCCAGAGTGAGAGATGTGTTACTTATAGGCAGGGTTGTCTTGCACCTTTGAGTTTCCTGTTTAAGCTGGAAGGGAACATTGCCAGCAATCCTGGCACTCTATGCTTGTAATTTTTCATAGCCACCCACCTTCAAACTTTACACTTAACTTCCTTTCTGCTTTTCCTAATATTAAACCCCTCTTTGCTATGATAAAAGGAAAAGGCATAAGAACCAGGAATTCCCATTATTGCTAGCATTACAATGACCTGTTCTCTGACACTCAGAGCAGCAGCACTGGCGTGAACCTCCACGGCTAGCTGAATGCGGTGCCATATCCAGTCATGCTGAGTTTTAAACTGGTTTTCAACACATATCTGTAAATCATGGGCAGCTGGAGAACCAAAACTTTCTCTTGGAAATGCCAAGGCAAAGAAATCTGAGTTTTGTATATTTTTTTGTTTATTTATTGGACAACTAAATTCAGCAGAGACCTGAGTTCTTTAAATCACAGCCTGAGATGTGTTTGGAAATACGCCTCCCTCATGGTGTCTCCCCTTTTTGTGACTAAAAGGGACTTGGTGGCAAACATCAGTACCTGTTTCACTCTAGGTGGAAATTAAAATCCTGTGAAGCTGCCACAGTGGGAAACATTTGTCAGTGGGAATATAGTGTAAGAATACCGCATTTTTCTGTTCCCAAACACATAGCCCCACTCAGCTGTCACAAGAGGTACCAATGCAACGAGGTGAAATTCATATAACTCAGCATAAACTGAATAACAGGCAAGCAGATTCCTGTGAATTCCTTACATTAAGAGTTAGGTATGACTTGTCAGAGCTCAGATGGTAATTCCAGTCCAGCTGAGTTCACTTGACTTTTCAGTGCTGAGACACTTTCTAGAATATGACAAGAACTTTCACCACCACAGCCGGCTTCAGATCTTCCCTGTGGATGTTCCCTGTGGATGTCTGTCAACTCCCTCTATGGCCATGCAGGGTCTATTTAAGACCTTTGCACTCATGAAAGTATTGATGACCATTTTGACCTTTCTTAAGTTATTCATTCTTCCTTTCAGAGTTTTTTTCTGGTTTTTGTTTTTCATTTTCACCAGAGTAATTGCTCTTTTGGTTTAATTATATTAATATTGTGCAGTGCATCAGTTGCCTGGGGATGGATCCTTCTGAGGACAATACAAGAGTCTGCAGCAAATCCTTCATTGTAGAAATAGATACAAGATTCCAGACAGTGCCCAGAGGGACTGTCAAAGTGCCAATTCTTACTTCCCCTAAAACTCATGCAGGCAGAGTCTTCTTGATACAACTGATGGCTAGAGGAGCTGAGATCTTTGTGTGCATTTTCTCTGCCACATGTATGGAGGGAGACAGACCTTATAGCAGAAAAGACTGTGGTTTATGAGCGATGCAGTAAAGGAGATGATTGGAAAATGACAAGAATGTGGACATTTCTTAAGCTCCTATCTGGCTTTTCAAAATGCGAGTGAGTAAATGAGATGTAATTGTGTCTGAGCTTTGAAAAACATAAGAGAGAAAGATAGTAACACCAAGCATTTTTAATTTTTGAATTTTTACAGCTGGTACAGAGGTCCAGTTAGGATGCAGTTTCTGAGGAGATTCTCAGCATCTTAAACTCCTCATCAGGCTGGAAGCAATGTGAAAGCAGTGGATTCCTTTGATGGTCTGGTGCTTGGATGCAAAGAACGTTCTGGAAAAGTAAAACTGATCCCAAAAAATTGCACATAATGGAAGGCAAGAGGAGAGGTTATAAAGTCAGCACTAGTAAAGGGGCCTCAGAACTGAGTATGAAAACACTTGTTTTCAGGGTGAAGTGAAAGTCTTTGCTGATATACTTTAGCTTAAGACTTTTTTGTCTTGTTGTTGTTGTTGTTGTTGTTGTGTTGTTTTGTTTTGTTTTGTTTTGTTTCAACCAATCCTAGATCTTCCTACTTCACTCCCCTATTTACTGCTTTAAACTTGTTATGGGAAACAGCTTCCTTCGTTGCACTGATGTCATACTAGCATAAGTGGGTGAGAAAGGATGGGATGGCATGAAGAATGAAGGGAATTATTTTCCATCCCCTTTCCTCACTCAGTTCTGTATTCCTGTATGTATTTGTTTGGGCCTAGTGATAGTTAAGCTAGGACTTATGTAGGACAGCCTCTTAGAAGTCAAAAGGACATTGCTCATTTACAGAATTGCAAACACAGTGGTTGTCTGTTCCCATGCAGGCACTTTTTCTAGGAGTTCAGGTTTTCTCCTAGGCTATTAACTTTTCAAATGAAATGCACAAGTATACAGAAAGCATCTCTGAGGGGGATGTATCACAGAAAATAGACTTTTCTGCCTCATATCTTACTCCTGTGCAAAGAAAGAGGGTAAATGATGGAAGGGTAATGCTGATCAACTCAGATTGGTGTCTGTAGGATGGGAAGTGGAACCAAACCTCTGTTAACTTGAGGAAAAATTGCAAGGTCTCACCTGGAAAAGTTCCCATTGACTGCACTGACTCCAGCGTATACCTTTGAATCTTATATCTTCTGAGCAGACCATATAACTTCCGAGTTTTAAAACAATGTTTTTCATGTAGAAAAAAAAATAAAAATCTATGGTATCTTAAAGCATTCGCATGCACCCTGAGAGTGCCCCAATGTTTTCTGACAGTTGACAAACTAAAAAGGACGAGGCTGTCAAATGCAAAGAATGGGTCCCCTCCTTTTGGCTGCTGTCCCTCTGGTCTATTCAATTAGGATTGATCAAGCTGTGTCAAAGGTCCCTCCTCTGTTTCAGTGGTCACCAAGAGCTTTCATGATGACTAATGATAGGCTATCCTTAAAAGAAAGGGGGAAGAAACAGGATAATACAAAGATTTCTTTTTTTCCTTTCTTTCTTCTATGCTTATGTTCCAATTAGCACATTACCTTTATGACCTACTAAATGAAATTCATTTAATTACCATTGTTCAATGATATATCAGCCCCCTCTGCCTTCCAGCATCTGCCCCTCAAAGAAAAAACACCACTTAGTCAAGCAAAAAGGATTTAATCATGTTTTGGTGAAAGACTAGATGGACAAGAAATGTTTTTCTTCCTCCAGAACATATCTAAAATATTTTCATTAAAATACAGATACTAAAAGAAAACTGAGTAGCAATGCTGATAAGAAACATATACATATATTTGGTATCCTGCATAAATTTAAATACTGCTGGCATGTTCCATCTCTGCTACTAGAATTGAACTAGTAGCAGAAGAAGACTTAATCACCATCTAGCAGCTTCCAAAGTCATTCAGTTGTCTCCTAAAGACAATATTTCTGCCTTGCTTGGCTGTTTAATACTACCTTTCACACTTATGTCATAATTTTCTTTGGGAGTATATGTCAAGTTTTTGGGCCATGGCAGCCATTTCCAAATTTTTGTCATCTATCAGTCCTTAAATTATATGTGAGTTATAACAGGTATTTCCCAGATGTTCAGTTAGACCAGAACCAGAAAGACAGAATTATCTGAGACAAACAGTTTAGATGAAGATGAAGGGATGACACCATGAGCAGAATATAAATATATGAACATAATTATTATTATTATTGCAATAGCAATATAAAAGTTGTGTCTATCTCATTGTCTCAGAAACAAAACATGGATAGCGAAAGCCTTCAAGCAGACATCAGTTCCATACAGAATTTAGGGCTCTATCTAGTTATAAATCCTTCATTTACTTTTATGGGTTAATTTTCTCTTAAAGCTAACATATATGAAAGAAAGAAATGGGGAGATCTTGAGATATTTCAAATAAAGCCCGTGAGTCAAAATCTGTTAACACAGGTCCAGGGATTTTCCTTTCAGTATCACGGAGAACTTCCTGATTTTTCCAACCTCAGCTGCTATCTAGAATAGATTCTTGGCAATTTCTGCTTGTTCTCAATAATAACATACACAACCTGGACACCTGAATGTGTTTCAGTCACAACAATGTCACAACATGAATAAGTTAATCAGGAATGTCGCTGCTCTAAACATTCCTGAGCCAGTGTTTGCATCATGCCACTTAAATAATTCCTTAGGATTGGAGAAACCAGTGAAATTCTTCATATGGTCATGTTTAAAGGCTAGTGATAGAAATTTTATGAAATTCAGCTGTTTCATTTCACAGAGGGTTATGACACTTGCTGTTGGGATTTTGACCCTTCTCTGACCTGAAAGAAGAATCAGTCATTTATTGCCAGAAAGTTTTATCTGATTTACTAGCCCTTTTATAATGCTTAATAGCTTTCCAAAAGGACAAAAGGTGATATACTTCCCATCTTCCAATGAAATTCAATGGTAATCCTGTCTCTCCCTTTCCTCGGAGACATTGAAAATTTGCTCCTAGATGAAAAAAAAAAAATAAAAAAAATAAAAATAAATAAATCAAGAAAACCACTGATGTTGGCAATACAAGTGAAAATAAACTAATGAGGATGTGCGTGTTCTGGTTCTTTAATAACATGAGACTGCCATTTATCCTGAGTCTTTGCAGCCTGAAGTATCCTAACGCATGATGTAAACACTATAACTTTAGTCCTCATAGACTTGAAGCACAAACTATTACAAACGTTCAGTCCATGAGAAACTGAGGCAGGTACTGACTAAATTCATCCAGGTTCACAGACAGTCAGGAAGGGTCCTGACAATTTTGACAATCAAAGGCTACAAGGATCATGTGCAGAGAGGTCCTGGCAAGGTGAGGGGGAGAAAGAGCTACCTAATTACTTACACTGATCATCATTGAAATCACCTATTGTAATTGTTATTAGGCCTGCCAGAAGTCATAAGAACCACTACCAGAGAAAAGATGTGATTACCTTTCATAACAAGAGTAAAGACCCTGTCTCACAGAGCTTGCAGTCTAAATCACTGGCTCCTGATGTTGAAATGTAGCTCACTGGCATTAAAATGAAGTCACAGAATCCAGGCTAATGAGATTTTCTGCTGTTATTAACATTGACTTCTCAAGGAAACAGAACTGCTAGACCTACCAACAGGAGCTGAGGAGGTGGTGTTGCAAAGGCAGGGAGGTTTTGTGAGCAGGGAGATGTCAGAGAGTAAAGGAAAGGAGGAGGAGGAGAAGACAGTGGCAGGAAGGTCCAACTTGGAAAGAAAAAAGTGGGGAAGAACATGTCCAAATGCACTAACAGATGAGGAGTGGGAGGGGAAGCAGGGACAGAGGGGATGGAGTTGAACACAATTATATGATCACAAACAACATTTTTGCCACTGAAGAAGTTACCACCACCCTGGTGAGACACAGCAGCCAGCCAGCCATACTATCATTGCACAGCAGTCACTAAGCAAAAGGTCTGAGCATAAGGCACGTGCACAGCCCAGTGATGACTCAATACATAATGCACTGACTTAGCTCGTAACCATGTAGCCAGCCCTCAGAAGGAAGAATAACAAGTAATAAAATAAACTTTAATCTAATGGAGTAACTATTTAAAAAAAAAAAAAAAAAAGAAAAAGAAAAAAATCAGAAGCTGAAATTAGACAAAGCTGCTTTGTTTGTTTAGCTTCTTTTAAACAGTGAGCATAACTGAATGTGCTGAAAACAAGTGGTATATTTTCTGTTAGTTTCTTGAAAAAGAGTACATGGTTCTTTTGGAAGACAAATTTAAACTTAAAATATCATTGCAATTCATAAAGAGCTAATGGGAAAATTCAGTGCCCTATGCTATGTAGAGGGTCAGAGAAAAGCAATGATGGAAAACTGTTGGCATTGGTATTATGGCTGGCACTGATGGACACCTGGGCTAGGACCAACTGATCTGTGCTGCCATGTTTTAAGTAAATTTGGCAAGAAGCACCTGAAAAATTTACAGCTGCTGTTGAAGGATTTAGAGGTCTTCAGAATTTCTGAATGAATGCACTTACATTCTGGAAGTATAACTATGCTGTGTTGGTCAGGGTTCTTTTGGAATGGCTGGGGAAGAGCAACAAACCTTAACAACAGTGCAGCGTCTTGCAAACTATATACCCAAAGCCAATTAATTTGCAGTTAAGAGCAGAGACATCCCATCTGAAGGTTTAAGTTCTGTTTATGTGTATATTGCATGACTGTCTAGATTAATTTCTAGCTACAGGCAGTATTGTAGGGTAAATCTAAGGTTCACTTTTCCCAACTAACTAAAGAAAGAAAGATTACTAACTTTTGTGGTAACTAACACTTCTTGGCTAGGCTTAGCTTTCCATTTCTGTGTATCATGGATTTGCACTCTGAATAATGTCAAATGCCTTTAAAATATACATCAGAAAACTGTAAATCTGTTAAGATATCTAATCTTTACTGGTAAGAATCAACTTTCTTCACACACAAAGAAACTAATTCCCATCTCCTCATCCTCCAAAAATTAGACTGTACAGTGGAAAGGCTCCAAGTCTCTGCTGTTTAATGGCAAGTTGGCTTGGGGACCCAGCAGTACTAGTTCTAAAATCATTAAGTGAACTGTCACCAATACATCATTCACAGTCAAGCTGTATAAATGAGTGGTGAGATTGTCAAAGATGGGATTCAAAGTTACAAATGAGTCCTATCCTCATAATCCTGCGTTTTGGTAAATAATATTTCTTTAAAGTACAATGTATTTTTTTTCCAAATACGAAAAGAAAGAAAACAAAGAGCTTTGATGGGAGAATGCAGGAAATAACTTTCCTCTCTAAACCAATCAACCTCTTTCCCGTCTCATGCTTCTCCAAAACAAAACTTTGTTAGGAGTTTGCTTGATGGGA